>NC_051164.1:86908436-87064779 GCF_013339745.2 Dermacentor silvarum
CACATGACCCACCCATAAACACAGGCGCGCAATGCGTCCCTACCACGCGAGTCGCTGAACTCGGAAGCGCCGTTCGAATCCCTCGCTCAGCAAATATTAATAGCCAACAGTGCGCCAAGCGTTACCGCGACGACGTTTACCTTACGCGAGGACCTAACGATCGAGGGAGACCACAATAACTTTTAATTCGCTCTCGGAGGATCGATCTCACGGCCCTGGCTTGCCGATGTTCCGGTCGCTTCCGTGTCGAGGTGAGCTCTCTGGTTGGGATCCGAGCGTACAGTAGCGTGCTTTAGCTCGGCTCTTTCCTCAATGTTGCAGAAAAGCTCAGACACAATGACGATAACCACAAAAAAAAAAAAAAAAAAATAAACGAAAAAGATACGAGGCGGCTACTTCGTTAGGCTTCACTGCAGTATATAATTTGAAACTGCAACCACAAAACGAGCCTCTCTTGCCGAGCTTTTCGAATTTATAGGTTCCAGTACAAAAGGGCCATTAAGGACTATGTGTGTTGTGTCGCCATGTCCATTCACTGTGCTTCAAGTCCCGCAGTAGCAAGAGCCCCACGCAGACGAAGAACAAAAAAAGCATGCAGTTCGGGGTGCCGCCAGCGCAAGTGATTAAGTTGGTGGAGATGTCAATAATTCAGTACTGAATTCTTTACGAGAATAACCATGAACCACTGCGGGACGTTCGACCGCGTCTGTGTCCGGCGTTTAAGCTGCGTGTCTGCAATGGAAACCGTTGCGACAGAATTCCAACGACTACGTCCCGAAGTTTGAAGCCAGCCAGCTTAACCGCGCGACTGCAGTACCTACGCCCGTGTGCCTTGATTCATATAGCGAAGTGTCAGCGTATATATATATATATATATATATATATATATATATATATATATATATATATAGAGAGAGAGAGAGAGAGAGAGAAAGCTTTACAATAACTGGAGAGGTTAGTTGAGCTGCAAGCTTTGAGTGTGCTATTAGACATGAATTGTAAAAGTACTGAAAGTTGGGCGAGTTGGTAGCACTTCCTCATGAAACTGCAGCGCACACACAAGAAAAGAGAACACGAGCGCGTGTGTGTTACCTTCGCCTTGTGTCCTCGGTTCTTGTGTGTGCGCTGCAGTTTCATGATGAAGTGCAATTAGAGGTGTAATAGAGAAGGTGTATCAGACGATGCGTTCAAAATCCCTAACCACAGCGAAAATGCGATCACTACGTGACTTTATTGGGGTTGTTTATACCACAGAGGCACACACTCTAAAACGACTCGAGGTACTAATTAGACAGGTAATTACGAAAGGTGACCTGAGACCTCAGTAATCTTTAGAACACTGAAGCCCGGCATCTGAGGGGTATGTAACCACTTCCAGGCATGCAATAGGCTGACGATGCCAATTTCTGCAGCGTGCACTTCCCTTGCCCTGTAGCGCTACAAAGGCGTAACAGGACAGCACGTACCAACAGATTAAAGCCAATTACGAGCTTATAAATGCTCTCGCAGTAAAAATAACTACAGCACATCGAAGAAAGAAAGGTTCTTCGGAAGTGAAGTGAATCCTGCTACTGAAATCATCATCTGGTTCATGCTTTCCATAACGAATAAACGTTTTGAGCTGTTGACTGCAACTTTTTTAAAACATCTAACGTACAAAGTCTCCACGAACAAATGTTTATTTTTGGTCAATGGTTAGGCGCTTTGGATGAAATATCGTTTTATTCAAACGCCAATAATACTTTTAGGTCAACCTGTACAGAAGCACTTAGACAAGAAAAAAAAAAATAACGAGCTGAAATTCTTGCACGTTCTCTGTCTTTCTTTTTTTTTTTCCATTTGAACCTCCAACGCAGCTGGTGGATCTACACGTGTACATTATCCCCGAGGAAAGATGGCTGCGAAAGCGGAAGTTGGCTCGGAACTACGTCGTGGACTACGCCATTTCCGCCGGATTCATACGGTACGTCAGCATGATGCAGCACTTCACCAGCAGTTACAGGCGTAGTGACCGGAGAGTTCCAACTTTTCATTTCTTTTTTTTTTGGTAAATGAAAGCCCCGGACCCCGATACCGTAGAGAAAAACATACTGCGAAGCCCTAGAGCACCCTAACTAATTTATACACTAAGGTCTGCACTAAGGTCTATACTAAGCAACCTTTCCTGCAGCGTCGATTACGACATGCGCTGTGACCTGGGCGATGTCTCCTTTGAGGATTTTGTCAGCTCTGATGTCAGTGTGGAGATCAGTGGGACCCTGACCGACAATAATATGCATAGTTGTTGTAATAGCGTATTGAAGTAGGCTGTCGACTATGACAGACCATACTTCACGCATAAAATAAAAGATTGAAATTCATTTATTTTTTCAGCCGTTTGTTAATTAGACTTAGGATATTTCAACTACATTTTTCCCTCACGCAAGAGCCGAATTGAGGGGAGGTGACGGTATAGTAAATTATTTCAAGCGCTGTAACACCTGTCGTTTTTTTGTTCCCCCGACAATTCTGAGGTCCAAGGTTTTCTCTTAACGGAACGAAATTAACAGTCGGAAATGTCGTGTCAGCGCTGTTTTAACAACTGTGCAGACATCAGTAGACAGATTTAGTTACTGGACAGCACAAAAGTGCATTGCGTCGTCAGAAGTTGTACACTACGTATATATGTACAATGTTTGTAATCATTTCCACGAATGATGACATAACTAGTGTTAAAAAATTAAAGTATGGGGTTTTACGTGCCAAAACCACGATCTTATTATGAGGCACGCCATAGTGGGGGACTTCGGAATAATTTCGACCGCCCGGGGTTCTTTACCGTGCACCTAAATCTAAGTACACGGGTGTTTTCGCATTTCGCGCCCCATCGAAATGTGGCCGCCGCTGCCGGGATTTGATCCCGCGGCCTAGAGCTTAGCAGTGCAACAATATATCCACTACGCCAAGACAGCGGGTACTTTTGCAAAACCCTCGTTGTCATTTTCACAATTTCACGTAAGTTATAATTTTATATATAAAATTTGTCCCTTCGGGATCTTCTAGCAGATGCATTTTACAGAACTGCCATGTCTGTTTTTGATGCAGCGTAACGGAATAGTACACTTCGTGCTTCGATTGCTTTAAGGTTAGCAATTTTCAGACATATCTGTAAAATCTTTCAAACATTCAATTAAAATTATGCTTCTTAGAGGCAATGAATAATAACTTTCTATTTCAAACGCAAGAAATGTCATTCGAATCGGTTACGCGGTTGTTTCACAAACAAATGTTTGCGTTTTACATGTACTTGAATAGGAAAATCGGAGTTCGCCTCGGGATAAAATTTTCGCTTAAGTGCTCATTAAATAGACACGTGTTGCGCAGTAGCGTCCCGTGGCGATTCCTTGTATGTGTGGTCGTTTGCTTTGCGCTAAACCTATAGTAAGGAAAATTCCGAATGCACCACTGGCAAGAGAGCAAGGCAATAAGAATATTTTATCTATACCGCCTACCCCAGACTGCGCATGGGCGGGATTTACCACACAAGCGCGGTTGATGGTAGACGGTAGCGGCAAGGATATAATGGTAATGCTACGCCAAATCATTCTACTTGGATGCGGTCTTTCTGGCACTGTTAATAAACTGTAACCAGTGCATGAACGCACTAGTGGTTATTAGACATTTTGTCTGTTTTGTGTTGAAGTATTGAGTACTAGGTATAGTGCTGCTAAATTGGTAAAGTTTTGTTAAATTAGCTTGTTGGAGAGCGATTACGGTGATTTTGTAAATGCGCAGGTTAGCATGTACTGAAGTGAAATGCATCCCCCCCCCCCCCCCCCCCCCCCCTCTAACAGAGACAACCAATCACTTTCTTACGTGTAATTTTATTTTTGTACATCGAATTCGTCTCATGGAAAGATCTAATGACAACTTAGTGCATTGGATGGTTGGCACAAGTGTTCAGCTGCGCACACCCAAAATAGGAGCCCTGAAATTTCAAAATTGACGTCGACCACCCGACAGCCTCGTGCTACAGTCGAGTGGATCACGATTTTTACCTTTCACGGACCTTGCTCCATCTTGCGACCTTTCGCAGAACTGATTTGCCATAAAAGTCCCTTGGCGCAAAAAGGAGATGTCGGTGGCAACAATGGAAAAAAACGACTTTTCAGCACGGCCCCCAAGACTCGCGCACGGCGAATATCGACCGTCCGTGAGGCTGCGGCTTCGGGTAGTTTAGTTGGTCGTTCCTCCGCCAGATAGCAGGTAAAGCTTCGTCGTAAGCCGATGGTGCGATTGATGCGAAGCCAACGACCGTGCGAAACAAAGTAATAAACACTGTGACAAACGCAAAGTGGTGGGCCCACCCATGCAGGCAATTTATGCTGCGCTGAAAATTAGTCTCGACGGTCGACGCAGTAGCGAGTCGGGCGGTTCGTTTCCACCACAAAAGAGTTCGCACTTTTGCCAGCGTAGCGTTTTGCGTACAAATATTCGGGCTGTTCGCGGAGAGCAGCTCAATGTGTCAGCTGTTCAACATTTCTGCGATGAAAGAGGCGGTCAAAAGCTTTCGGATGGTGCAGTAAAGGACGTGCTCTCCACGGAAATGTGTGCGCTGGGCGAGAGAGGTCAGTGAACCTAGCTGGGCGCGTGTGTTTCATTTGCCCCCTCCATGAAAATGCATTCAGGGACTTTCACTTCCAGGTAAACGTTTATTTTATATTTAGCACGTGCCTTTTGCCTCACAAGCGTTGTGAACTGTTCATTTTAAATCGTGCTTCGAGTCAGTTAGAGTTGGCTTGACGAAAAAGTATGTTCAGGGAGGAATGTTTGTGAACGACGCACATCAAAAAGAATTTGTGAACGTCACAGCAGGCTAACAACGCACTTTCGATAAGTGCATTTTTAGGTTAGGCCACACGAAGTACGCAGGCCGTCTATAAATTTCCGACTAATGGCTGTCTATAGGCAGCGATGAAATTGATTTTCGCGGCACTGTCTTTATTTCTGTCTTGTTACTAAATATTGTCCCTGTGTCTGTATACATTTGCATACACTCAATAATCCTTGTTTGCTTTTCTCGTAATTACACTCTTCCTAAGTACTTGCACGTTTAAGTAGTAGTAACTCTCGTCTATAACTTCTTGACATTGTCTGAAATAGAGTACGCGTATATGTAGGGGTATTATATTCTGTGCGGACTGCGCCCACTTCAAGACACTCTGAACTCACCATCCACATGTCCGCCAAACGCCTCAGCCCTTTGTCAACACTTTCCCCCAAATTGCCTTAAACCCGCATTAGGCCTTCTTTAGCGATGAACGAGCAAAGCTTTGGTGGAGCTGAATCTGCTGGCGAGAATTCTGGATGTAAGCAGCATTAGGTGGCATGCCGATGAGCCCATTCTCACTGGCTACCTTAACTAGAAGCCTTCAGTATTGCGACTTACGAAAACACCCCTAGGTGCTTTCGTAAGTCATACCAATCTTCGCAAAATTGAGACGCGCCGATCGGCCAATACCACTGAAGTATCTAGCCCTCTTCTTCCCATCATGACGAAGAACGAACTTAGTCAGTAAACATTTTTTTTTAATTTTAAAGAAGTGTGGAAGAGCAGAATAATTGCTGAACCAAACGATCGATCAATCGAATTGCCCGTGCCGACAGAGTCCTGCCCACTGCTCGCCTGGTGGACGTGCGGCGGGAGATCGACCGGCAGCTTGGCCACGACGTGGTTCCCAAGGAGTACGTCTTCCTTCGCAGCGTCGGAAGGAACTTCACCCAGGTACGTGGCAGCGTTGTCCTCGCGGAAGGACGCTGAGCGAACGCGCGAATCGAATGAGCTCGCCAACAATTACCGCTCTCCCGTAATCACAGAATTAAAACGGATGAATGTCGAAATACATACACAGGCAAGTGCTGTTGTCTTCGTCTTACGGCTACGACTGCGTACCCAGCTTATGACGTCATCAAGAGGCTCAGCATGGCGGACACATGCTTCGGTGGACGTGTACGGCAATACCAGAAGGTGTATCCGAGAAGGACAAGTGTTGGCGGTGACACTTCGTGGCTCTGTGAGGAAAGATAACGAAGTAGAAATGTATGTTCTTAGCCTGCATGACTACTCAAAATATCAGAGAGAGAGAGAAGGCAGGGATGTTAATATATATATATATATATATATATATATATATATATATATATATATATATAAGACATATAGGGGTAGACATTCTCATCGCAGCCCTATACGCGTTGCAGGCATCGCGTGAAGCTCACTCTTAGCCATTCCGCTTAGTGCCGAGCAAGTTCGAAGGCAACTCCCAACCGCTGCCGAACACGGAAGAGGGGGAAATATATTTAAGCACGCCACGAGTGAAGCATATACCAGAGCTTAATAGGTGACTTCTTCTTTTTCTTCCTTCGTGATCATTCGTGAGCACACGAGCCTTCGAAGACCCTAATGTTCGTGAACAAGACTGACGGTTGCTACGCACGCTTCAGACGGAAGCACACATGTTCACGTGGACGTTCGAGCGTACCGGAACCGTGTTAAAGAATTGCGCAAAACTCGAAGCAACGCATTAAGAGAATGCCGGAATTCTGGAACGTGCCCCGAATAAAAAAATATGAAGGGGGTTAGAGCCTCAAAGTCCTTGGAGGCGTAGAACAAGGCACCGGGTAATGCAAGCGCGGTGCTGAACTGTACAAAAACACCAATAAAAGAGTGAAAGACGAGCAAAATCCTTTTTTTTCTTTCTTTTTTAAATGTCCTGTCGTTAGGAAAGCATCTCAGCACTGCTTCACTGAACATCAGCATCCTGATAGAAACTTTGATGGCGGGAATTTTACGAAGCTGAGCGGCTTAAGAAGCACGTCTCGTCTGGAGCGTCGGGCCCGATGCAAGTTGGCCTTCGACCTTTCCGAGGCGCGCCATGGGCTGTTTACCTATGCGGTAGGCGCCGCCTGAAATTTACTGTTTTATATGCAAAACGCGCTCTCAGAGTGGAGCAAGGAATGCCGGCAGCATGCCAAGAGTGACAGCAGCGAGTAATGCCTAAAGTCAACGAAACTTTATCTCGGCAATCTCACGGTATGAATAGAGATTTATAGCAGGCCTATATATATTGTGCCTCTAGATATTCTTTACGAATGGTTCGCAATATAGTTAAAACTAGTAATTTATTATTCAATAGGTTTTCAACAGACACATTGTAAGAGGCAACATTGGACCTGCCAACCTAATATGTGAAAAACACTATATCCTTGAAACCAAAGATACTAAAATATGTTGAAAAATTGTAAACATTTTTTAAATGCAGAGTTGACAGTTTATTTTAAAGAAAATGTATGACCGTGTTCTGGCCACTGTAGAGCAATTCTTATTGCCGAAATATAGAGTTGAAAACTTGATGCTTTAGTTGACCACTTCGGTAATTGTGACTTTGGTCTGTCGAGCTGAAATCCTAAGTAGCGCAAAAAAAGAAAGAAAAAGACATAAAGAAAGACAAGGGCAGACATTTTAAAGTCAAGAAGGTTAATAATATTGATGCTGCAATATTGTTAACCATATTAAATTGAAAATCCGTGTAAACTGTGCTGCTCGAAATTAGTAGCCTGTCTCTCTCGGTCGGTAGAGTATAATATTTCAATTTCGATGCAAGAACGTCCATTTAAATAACTTCAGCGGTGACCATTGAGGGCATTTTTGCATTTCAAGTGTACTTGAAAGACTCGACTGTGAGACGATTTTGTTGGCGCGTTTCTTTTTGCGCAAGACTAAATGTGCTAATATTCTATGGGTCTGAATGGCGCTGTGAGAAAACCACCTTAACATAATAATTTAAACTATTTGACCCTATTCCATTCTATTCAGTTAACTTATAAAAAAAATGTTGCGTCAGTTAAATATCAACACAGCGAACTTATTTCCGAGTTGCCTTGTAGTTTAAGGTGGTAAAGTTTGATTTTGCACCATTCCTTGTTATTTTTTAGGTGAAAGACTTTCAAGAGATGGACCTGAAGGCGAAGAGCTTCCTCCCTCCTTGTGTAAGTGCTATCATGATTATATCTGCATTCGCCTTAGCCGTGGGCTCTTATGCAAAAGAGAAAAAAAAATCGAACCTGGAAGTTTTTGCGGGGTTGGTGATACTATAACTTTCTATTACGTTTCTTTGTGTTAGGCAGTTTCTGCTACTAATACTCGACTGGGAGAAGATTTTGTTGGCGCGTTTATTTTTGTGCAAGAAAACGGTCAAGTGATCGGTCACCCGCAATTTGCATGACACCGGTAATTGCATAAGTTTATAGTGGGAAAATTATATCAGAGCACCTCTCATGTTCATAAGCACTAATCATTGCTTTGTCACAAGAAAGAATGGTATAAGTACAGATGTTCCATGAATTTGTACATCCGGATTCATAAACTGTGTTTGAAAATTGCTAATAATTGTGAAAAAAAACGATGATCAAGATATTTCCGCAGGAGCACCTTTACCGCAGAAACATACATTTTAACATGACTGGAGGTAGTAATTAGATGATTAGAAAAAGTAGACTAATTAGGTTTTTAGGCGAAAGAACGAGACAATTACTAAACACAAACGTAACATTTCGTGTTATGTAGCGTAACATACCATTCCGCGGTAAATTAAAAATTAAACAGTGAGGTTTTGCCAGCCAAAATCACGATATGATTATGAGGCACGCCGTAGTGAGGTGCTCCGGATTAATGTTTGCCTCATGCGGTTCTCTAAAATGCAGCCAAATCTAAGCTCAAGAGCGTAAGTCACTCCATACGCGAACTATGGACATCTTGTACCTAGTCGCTCTGTTGCAAATATGTAAATAGTTCGCCTTCACTTTATCATCTCTCCTTGTTCTTTTATTCAGACGCTCATGAGTGATGCGGCTCATTACGGTTCACCGCCGGGCTTCGCTGAAAGCGCGCGAGATCACAGCTGGACAAGGAATCGCAAACTTTTTTTTTTAAAGTGATAGTTTATTTCAAAAATTTTAAGACCGTGTTCTGACCACTGCTCAGCCGTTCTGATAGCTGAAGTATAGAGTTGTAAACTTGATGCTTCAGTTGACTACTGCCGTAATTGTGGCTAGTTGGTCTGCTCTGCTGGGATCTTAAGTAGCACCTAAAAAGACAAGGACAAACATTTAGAAATTAAGGAGGTTAATAATATTGGTGTTTACGTTCCCGCCCGAGTGTAAAGCGCGGACATGCACGTCACTTATGGACATCTGCTAAGGGCGTGGCAACTGCGCTCTTCCGCAGTTGAGTTCTGGATTCCAAAGTAGAAATCAGCCAAAGTTCGTTAAGTTGCAGAAATTAGTAAAGCTTGCTATTTCACGCGTCTGGAACTGTTTATAAACGCTCCGAAAGATGGAATTCATAGTCTTGTATTAAGATCAATCGTAGGACTCTTTCGGTTCAGACGTTGATTTGGACTGTTGCTTTATAAATGCCTGTGGGAGGAATAGGAAGTGACGAATCTCGGACATGCACCCGCCGAGGCGTCTTAGTGGCTATGGCGTTGCGCCGCTGAACACGAGGTCGCGGGATCGAATCCCGGCCGCGACGGCTGCATTTAGACAGGGGCGAAATTGCAACAAAGCCCGTGTATCGTGCATTGGGCGAACGTTAAAGAACCACAGGTAGTCAAAATTATACCGTAGTTTCCTCCATTACGGCGTGCCTCATAATCAGATCGTGGTTGTGGCACGCAAAACCCCAGAATTTAATTTAATAATTCTCGACATAAAGCACAACAGGCTGGTTTATTCCTTCCCCGAATTAATTATAGTGAAACGTAAAATGCAGCAGATCAGCGGTGCTATTCTGGACACTGCCGTATTCCGCCAATTTGTCCGATTTGCCATCTTGTTAGTTCTGATTGGCCTGGATGGCTGACGCGGCTTCTCTGATTGGCTCAAAATGTCGCCGTCACAGAATTAGACAATATGGCGGAATGTGGCAACTTCTAGAGGAAGGGGGGTATTCTGTAAGTGTCCACCTAGCGGACATGTCCATTTCGTCTGCTGCTGAAGTTCCGATTGGCCGGGCTATGGTACGCGTCAGCAGACATGCGCCCACAGCCAATCAGCACTTCAGCAGCAGACGACATGGACATGTCCACTAGCTGGACACTTACAGAATACCCCTCGCACAAGAATGGATAGTTGGGCGAGTTGGTACGGTAACATATTCTTGATATAAGCGCGAAGAAGACACGGACGGAGGCGGAAGAAGACAGGACGAGCGCCTCCGTCCGTGTCTTCTTCGCGCTTATATCAAGAATATGTTACCCCTCGCACCCCCCCCCCCCCCCCCCCCCCCTTTCCTAGAATAGCACTTCAGTGCTGATGAAGGAAAAGGAGCAGCCGCCAGGTACGGCTCGACGATTCATCAACGGCAAAGCGTGTCCGGGGCCGTGTCGGACATCAATTTCACTGCCGTTCCAACGGCCAACACCGACGGAGCATGAAGACAATAACGCCACATTTTTCGCTGGTAATATAAGGAGGGAGCTTTGCGCTTGGGGTGGTACACGCACGAACGCTTCATGAAGATAAAGCTTGTACGCGAGCGCGTTAATTAAAAGAACCGGCTCGTGAACAGTGAGCTTGCGCGTTCTTATCCCACTCTTCAAGCCCTTACCGCGCTCCACTCTCGAAAGCTTTCTTGCTTTGAGTTCTGAATTAAGGTCTCTGAAGTGGCGCCGCGCATTCGTAGCAACGCTGTGCGCGAAGTTGTTGCGCAAGGCCGATGAACAGAAGTCATCACTTGGAGAGTAAGTATGCCGCGCCAAAGGAGTCCCAGTTGGAACCGGAAAAAAGAAAAAAGGAAGTTGCCGAGTTTCTGAGAGGCGTCTATGGAGACATACGTCGGACCACCTTCGTGCCTCTATTTTAATAAATGGCTTCGAGTGCGCAGTCGGCCTCCGACAGTTAGTTTAATTAAGCCGGCGCCGTCCCTTCATTAATTATTAAAGACGAAGGAAGAAGGCATCCAGAAAGAAAAGGCAGACTAGCAGTCGCATAGTGTCAAATTCTTTGAGGCTCCTTTGGAAATTTGAGGTGCGTAAGACTATCGTTCAGTTTCTTAACTGAGGCTAGAATCAACACAATACTGTTTTAGGACTTCTGTCGTTCTTTATGACGTCACTTTATGATATGCCTAAAGTTGAAGCAGACGCGATAAGAAGAGGTAAGATGCACTTTCGATTATTAAGCTATACGCTTTTGCAGCAATTATCAAGAGAGCTGAATCTTCCGCGGCTATCTCGCGGTGTTTTATTGTGAAAGGCTTATCCGCAGCATGGCAGCCAAGACGGCTTGGGGCATTTTATTAATGCGGAAGCATTATATTTCCCGTGAGGGCCGGAAAGCCGGCGTTGCCCTAAACGAGTGGTACCAAAAATCAACGTGACGTCATCAGCGTCTTGTATGACGACGATGAATTAGAGTAAGGTGACTTAAGGCGGAGTAAAGTTAATTAAGGTGAAGTAAAACGAATGAAGGTGGGTTAAGGTCGATTAAATAGGATTGAGGTGGATTAAGGTTGGTGCAAGTTAGAGCAAGGTGGACTAAGGTGGATTAAGGTAGAGTTGTGAGGGACACGTGACAATGTGTGACGTCACGTATCATGAACGTAACCAATTAATTAGAGAAGTTTTCGCATTCAAATTACATAAGGATACCTAATTGATTGTCAATTTTCAACACGCTTTTAACAATGCGGGTGACGGATTAAGCAGGTACTTTGAGTTGAACGCCTATCTCAGAGTTGTGCAAAAGTGCTCAGCAAACGAGAAGGCTCGTCTGATTGCTACTAGCACACATGCATGCGCTATGATTCCTTCGGCGCGTTGCTTGCGTGTCCAGTCAACCCGCTCGAAGAGAAGGTCAAGCCTGTCGGTTCTTATTTTTTACTTGTCATCGCTGACTCAGCGATTCACTCGCTGTTCTGTTATTATTATTAAATTATTATTAATAATATTATTTGTTTTGAAAACATATATACATTTGACAGAAAGAAAGAGCGAGGTGACAAATGTCAAAAGAATGAAGTAGAACACACACAGTGCAGGTCACACACAGTAGGGCCGGTCACTGCAAGTCACGCTACTAAAGAAATGTTAAATAGAAGAAACAGCGTCTTAGTTACAAACGTGAACAAAAGTTAGCTAATTCTAGGAAAGCAAGGAGAGCGCGATGATCCTGATCGCGTCCAGAGGCGCATCGGGCATAAAAAGAAAATGCAGAGCAAACGCACGTGTTCCAACTTAGGCGAAGCGAACGAAGCTTTAGTCAAGCCGATTGCATTAAATCCCACACAACAGTATCGTTTACATTCATCTTATGTGACGTGCAACATCCCGAAATGCCTATTTTTATATCCCCCACCTAGGTCAGAACTTTAATCTCGTGATATCGCGTTGATTTTGCACTGCACCGGTCACGAGACGTTTACGCAGCAATGTTAAGAGGATGAAAGCGATGAATGGTCCTTGTTAAAGAAAATTAAATTATGGGACTTTACGTGCCAAAACAAGTTCTGATTATGAGGCACGCCGTAGTGGGGGACTCCGGAAATTTGGACCACGTGGGGTTCTTTAACGTGCACCTAAATCTAAGTACACGGGTGTTTTCGCATTTCGCCCCCATCGAAATGCGGCCGCCGTGGCCGGGATTCGATCCCGCCACCTCGTGCTCAGCAGCCCAACACCATAGCCACTGAACAACCACCGGCGGGTTGAATGGTCCTTGTCGAAGGAACAATGGTGACAACAGGCGTATGTGCAGAGGCGCATACGACACATATCCAGCTACATTTAACGGTTCTGTACCATTTTTTTTGTCAATGTGGCAGATGCTAGTACTGGAAGATTGGTCGGAAATCGGCACACACGCAGTGAATAGCGCATATCAAATGGCTAAATAAAGAAAATCGACTAAATTGAGTACGCCGTTGATTTTTATGTGGTGTTTTACAAAAGGTCAGCGTCCTTTATATGTGTACCTGTGAGCCTATATATTCCAGCTAACATACATCGCGTTTTTTTAAAGGAAGACAGGCCATTCTACGTGAAGATAACCAAGTGCACATTGTTCCTAGTCAAGTAGGGGAGCTGCCAGTAATTTTTGTGGTTGATGCCATTCAATTTAATAATTATTTGTAATCAGCTATATTTAATTACTGCTTTGAATGACAGGTGATGAGATAAGATTGTTGAGAATAAGGCAGGATTAGCAACGCAGGCAATGGAAAGTGACAGACAGTTTTGTTCGATGATGGTGCTCAGCTTGAGGGATCCACGCGATACCTTTTGTTTAGGAAGTTGCGGTAGAACGCAACAGCCGCCGGTTGAAAAAAAGTCACTTCGTTCCTTTATTTCTGTTTGCATATACAAAATTAGATGCCCGGCCTAAACTACATTTGTCATGACGTTAATGTACTTGTCGGAAGGCCAGCTGGTTCGTCTCCTAAGAGAGTTGTAAATACGCTAAAGAAGTAAACGAATGAGAGACAGAAGGACGACTTAAACGGGACTTGTGTTTCTGTTTAGCGCTTGCGTATTTAGCATCACACTTGTCATGTTTTTACTCTTCTCACCTAAGTTCGACAGTGATCGTACCAATTGACAACAACCTACAAGAACAATCTGATATCCTGTACGTCATTTTCGCGCTGTGCAAGGTCGTCTTTCGAAAGAAAAACCGGCTTGTTCTTTGACGTGCGACGAACGTCATCCGCCCCGTGACACCCGCAGGGTTGAAGAAAAAACCAACTCCGAAACTTCGGCGATGTTGACGCTAACGCGGCTTAACGCACCTGACGTCAGAGATATCTTTAGTAGCACAGCACACCCCTGCAAGCTAGGCCGAACCAAGGCCACGCTCTGAAAAGGCCGTTGGTCTGGCCGTTTGTTTCGTCGTTATTGCTGGCGACTCGCTGACGTTTTTCCTGGGCTCCTGTCCTGTTCAGCTGTCGATAAACGGAGCTACAAAAGGCGTCGTGTTTCGCACACAAACTTATAGCGTGTCACGGATGTCGCAATGAAGCTTGTCTGACGTTTAGCCGCAGGGTTCAGAGCACACGCGCGCCCGGTCACATCGAAAGTTTGAGATTTCGACATCGCCGAATTCTGTGCTGCTAGCGGGTTTTTTTTTTTTTTTGGATGCCCCGTGTTCTGCCAGTTGTTCTCGGTAAACGCTGTCGTGATCTGTGGGATTCTCAGGTGTGCTTCACCGAAAACTTATTTTTTTAACAACAATACGAAAAAAAAAATGTCTTCGGAAACGCATTATTTGCGCCGGCGGACTTCAGAAATTGAGATAGTTAACGATTAGGTAAGTAAAATTCACTAATTACCATCATCACTATAACGAATCATTGTAATATGCAAAAAAATGTGCTTTTACAAGCTCAAGTTTTAGGTAGGTAGGATTAACTGGTGCATCGCAGAGGCTGCAAGGCCTTGCTCCCTGCCACTCTTTAAACGTAACTTTTACAGGAGTTGAGGCGCTGTGAGCAATATACACAGTACTGAGAGCAAGTAATTGGCCTATAATTCTTCAATTCTTTAACGCCTCCCTTGTTCCGGATTAGTTTGGTGTTGGAATTCTTCCAACTCGCAGGCACACTTTCAGTGTCTTGAGGCATTGCGAATAAAGAGTCGCAAAGCTTTTGCAATATAATATCGCTTCAATTTTTGATCAAATCGACTGTTTACCTTCTCCCATCTCTTTCCCACTGGACATATATTGCAAAGCCCCCTAACATCATCGTTAGTTACACATGAAACTTCTGTATCCTATTCGTCGCTCTAGTTTCAATCAAGGTTGCGGGTCTGCTTTGGGTATACTATACATGTACAGTTCAGTACATGAGTTTCCCTGCTGCCTTTACTGTACCATCAAAATTGATGAAGACATTGCCGTGTTTATCTTAGCTGCGTACCTCTTGCTATTTCGAAGTCCATGTTTCCGGTGCCAGTTAGTGTATATTTCTATTCAGCACGCTCATAATACTCTATCAAAGCTTCATACTACTCAAACATCACGTATGAGAAAGCAGCTTACGGCATAGGTTGCCATGCAACTCGACATGCTATTGAAGCATAGCCCGAAAACGCAGGTCTGGGCACAGTAGCGGAGCTGCACAAATACGATTCTGTGAAACGCGCACACGCTCTGCAGTAAACTCGTCCGCTGAAAATACGCATTCACCATTGTCCTCGCAACGCTGACGTGAAAGTCACTGCGCAAGATCGACCATTGTCAGTCTCTTTGAGGGGACGCCAATTAAAAGGAACAAAGATTTCAGCTGCGTTAGCAAATTATCTGTCTACACTGCTAAAAATATAGCCGGCTTGAATAAAGTGTCATCTACCATGCGTATACGGTACGGACAAACATATAGCATACGTATACACAGTTATATACGGAACATCACGGCGACGCCGATCCCGCCTCGAAGTTGGCGCACCAGCTCGTCGTGATCTCATGAATTTTGACAGCGTACTTTCGGGGGGGGGGGGGGGGGGGGGGAGGCTGTGGGAGGGTCCACTTAGTTGTTCATCAGTAAAGATGGACTACATCGTATCATAAAGGAGCCAAAGACTGGAAATAGGAAGTTTGGATAACTTTTTACTGGCCCCAAAAGAGCCCCCATGTGCACAAAAGTATGTTGAAATCGTGCCGTGAAAAAAAAAAGAAATTAACTTTGAACTTCTGTTTCTCATCTAACAGAGAACCTATTGCTGCGAAATTAACGCTAATAGTGTTCTGAAAGAATAGTTTATCAATAAAAACTGTTTAACAAACCAATCATCATTGTATACCAATTCGATAAATACACCAAAGCCACCACAGCCTAAGCAGCGTGGCTGTTTGGGGGGCTACGCTGTTTGTGGTTACGGAAAACGGGAAGTCGTATCCGCTGTCACGCTGCGGACAACGCAAGCCGGGAGGGATATTGCGCCTCGCTATATTCTATTCTTACCCCGCTGCATTCATTAGCAGACCGTGCGGTCAGCGTTTCTCACGGCGTTGGCTTTATTGCGCAGACAGTGACGATTCTTCTTGCGGGAGGTAGTGCGCCGGCGAGCGCATCTCGTTTGCGGCGTGCGAAAAGAGCACCCAGTGGACGGCGCGCACTTCCCCGCTGCTCGCGGCACGAGGCATCGTGACACATATTGCGTTCTCCGTTATTGGCTTACCGCGCTTCCTGCTGCTAAGAAATCCCGTTGGGAACCGGCATCTACACTCGTTCTTGTATACGGCTGTATGAGCGGGAATGTTTACTGCTCTGTTGCGGACGAAGATAACCCGCTTTAGAACTAGGCAGAAAAGACAAGATCAGCGAACTTTAGCGGTTCCTTGAGAGAGAGAGAGACAGAGAGACAGAGAGAGAGAGAGAGAGAGAGATTGTGGTTCTGAAGAGGAAGAGGCGATTCCTTCAGCTCAGAACTCATTCACAACAGAGAGGGTTAACGTGTCCGTGTGCGTAATTGCCGTTCACAGAATGCCGAGTTTCCGGGCATGTAAACGAGAACAGTCGGGTTGGTGGCCCCATCTTTCGGCCCAGAGCTTAACCAGAGAGAACGCAGAGCCATTATAGCAGTGACTGATTATATTCTACTTATCTGCTGGTTTAAAGTGTAGCCAGCGATGCAGTGGAAAACCTTAAAACCGTTTCGTTTTGTATTGCCGTGGCGAGAACACTCACGTAACGCAAAAACATTTCACAAGTTGTTGTTGGACGAAACATCACAAGGTGTCGCTACCAGCGTTGTTAATGGCGCCTATGTTTGTGTAACATTGCATTTCTGTAGAGGGTTGCGTATACGGACGAGCTAAAGCTATCTAATAACAGCAGCAGGTTCGCACGGCATACACCACCGTAGTCTCAATAACTTCTTTTTGCGACGCACACGCAGCCGTGCACGTGCACTCCCAGGATTGATCGACTGTGTGGCCTCCGAGACATACGCACAGCCGCCGCCACTCTCAGAGTCTGTGGTGGCGCAAAACATTGTGCGCAAATTGTTGAGCACTATCGCACAATAGGCAACACGTCCGGCTCCAAACTGCATATCCTTAGAAAAATCTTAAAGTGGTCGTGTTTCTGTTCTTTTTGTTGCATTCAATGAAATGTCTGTTGCGATTCAATTGAGTGTTGTTATATATTTTTGCAAGTTTATATATATTTTGCCTTAAGGGTTTGAGCTCGGATCTGAATGGCAGTGGCGGATAAAGTTTGCTTTCTTTCACTACACAGCGACGGTGTAGCCGAGGATGACACAATCGCCTGAGGTGATGGCACGGTATCGGCAACGGCCATTTTCAATTCTGGGGGTTTTACGTGCCACCACCACAGAACCATTATGAGGCAAGGCGTAATGGGGGACGCCGGATGAGAATTTCTACCACCTGCGGTGCTTTAATGTGCACCTAATTAATAGAAGTACACAAGAGTTATTGCATTCTGCTTCTACTGAAATGCAGCCGCCACGGCTGGGAGCGAACCCGCGACATCGTGGTCAGTGGCGCCATGCCATAGCCACCGAACTAACGCGGAAGATGACGATGCTGCCGTCGAAACGGAACGGTTAAGACGGACCGACGAAGGAACAGCGAAATAGGCTTAGCTGCTGTCGCAGTAGAACATAAAAGAACCAGATCCTAAGAACAAACGCAGGAAACGGGAAAATGCAGAGAGCATCACGCACCAACTAGCCCAACAGCGAACTCTCCTGACGGAGAGCAACCAGAATTTGATGTAAGAAAGCAGGAACGATGTATGTAACACCTAAGTTGAGTAGATTGTCTCGTCACACAGTATAGAAAGTTCGAATATCTGTCCAAAAGTTGTGTTTGCTGGATCACCAGAATAAAAGAAAAGATTATTTTGATTATACGTTGATTCATGGGGTTCGAGAACAATGGTCCGTAAAGCGCCTTCTAATTACATTAAATTCATTAAATCCAGTTTTCGATATTGGCAAGACAAGTTGAGAAACGAATGAAGCAAAAAAAGATGAAAAAAAAGGAGACCGTGGCAGGTGACGCAAAAATGTCCGATGAAGAAACGATAATTTATGATTGTGAGCTGTATACGCTGAAAGAGCTTTACCAACTTTGAGTTTTTCACTGGTTGCTTTATACTTTCGCACTTTTTAGCAGCCCGGTAACGCTGGGCGTTAAAATTTATGGAGCAACAGTGTAAAAAAGGACAAGAAAATAAATAGAGAAATACAACGCACAAGTTCAAAATTATAGCTCTTGGGTTGAGTTTCTCAAACCTTGCGGGTAAGTAAATAATAATAATAAAAAAAACACCGAAGCACAGCGCATAATTCTTTTTGTATACTCTACGTCTAAAGTGCATTGCGATGTGTGCGGTAGCTTGAACTGAGCAAATTTTGTTTCTTTGTTTCCCTTCCCGGCGCAGTTCATGCGAATTTAATCGTCCGCAACCGGGTGGAAGACGGATAGTGCAGTTTTTAATGTCCTGTTTCTCTCTCTCTCTCTCTCTTTCTTTTTACCTGTGACCCGCGACTATGGCACCGCATTACAGTAATTGCACCGAGGCCAAAACGAAAGAAAATGCACCCAATTCAGGTTATATATGTGTCTCACAAGAAGAAACAAGAAAAGAACATCTCGCGGCGTTTTTGTCGTTTACAGAGCGTGTCGGGTTAGTCAATGGAGTCGACAACAAAAAGAGTATCTGAAGGCCTCTAAACCTTCACTTTAAGAGAAAAGACACAATAAAGCATAAGCCCGTGTTTCATAGTTATAACGCAATAACGTTGTGGAGTCCTGCGTTGCGCGGTGCCTAGTCATAGCAGGGTTACTGTTTTGCCGTTGTGGTCGCCTGCTGTCGCTGTCTGTTGTCACAGTCGAGTGCGGCTCTACTGGAGGCACTGTACGCGGCAAATTCATTACGCCGATCCTGACATACATTTCGTGATTGTCGGTGCTGGCGGAGGGTTAGAATGAACGTAACAAGCAAAATGAGCATGTTTTTTACCTTGGCAGTGTTAGGCAATAAGAATGTGCAAAGTGAATTGAGTATAATGACAATCAATCAATCAATCAATCAATCAATCAATCAATCAATCAATCAATCAATCAATCAATCAATCAATCAATCAATCAATCAATCAATCAATCAATCAATCAATCAATCAATCAATCGATCAATCAATCAATCGATCAATCAATCAAGGAAGTATAGCGCGAGACAGGGGTAATTGGAGATCGCAGGGAGAGGCCTTCGTCCTGCAGGGGACATAAATATGGGCTGATGATGATAATGATTACGCAATATCATCGACAGAACGAAGTGATGCGTTCAGAGCAAACACGCTGTTTGTTGTTTACGCGTAAAACAAATGAAGAGGTGAATACAATCCAGAGTAAATCCAAGTTATAAATTAATCAATCAATCAATAAATCAATCACTCACTCAATCAATGACGCATATTACACAATTTCATCAACAAAAGGAAATGATGGATTCAGAGCAAACACGTTGGTTTTTGTTTACGAATTAAAAGATGAAGACAATCCACAGTAAATCCAAGTGATTAACAAAATCAATCAATCAATCAATTATATAGAGTATCTATCGATCACCCGTTAACTCAATCAATCAATGAATAAAAATCAATCAAATGCTGCAGGCATCTGTAGGCAGCGCATCTTTGTTGGGGACCTTGGTGAGGAGGCCGACATTGACGAGAAAGCAGTATCAGTCGGGTGCAAGAAAGTGTCTGTAGCGTAACGTTGCTGTCTACTAGCTCGGTCAAAGTTAGGAAAGAATGCGCGTGGAAAGTAACGCGCACGAAAAGCATAAAACATATCCACGTGCAAAAGTAATTAACTAGGGCTGGAGTTTTTTCGAACTGCAATGTCGTCTCATCTAGCAACGCTGTCGTCGAGTTTTCTACTGGAGCCCGTTATTCAGGTATAGGAGTACACCGTTATTGCCGAAGTATGGTATGCAAGTCTAAACAAGTTATATATTGCCCCGGAATTTGGAAAACTTGATGTTATCATCATTGGAACAAGTGATGTTTCAGGCTCCAGCCTGGGGCATTCGTCGTCCGACCCGTACTGATCAATTAATTGTTTCTCTGCCGTCAGATAAGCGCACGTGGTTCGATAAAATGGTGAGCGTATGTTACTTTATTTCTGCGCCCCGATTCACTCTGGAAACAACACCACCCACTACGAAGAACAACGCAGAATTTGTCTCTTCGCATTCTAGATTTTATCCGGAGCCAAAAAAAAAAAAAAAAAAAAAAGAAATTGACGCAGGTTTAAGGATGACGTGTGACACGCGAAGCAACAAGCAACGGAGAAAAGCACTTACGGAGTGTACGGCGAGTGATAGAAACATATGCGTAAAAGAAAACATATTTATATGGAGGAATTAAATAAGAACAATGCAGAGAAAATGCTTGACTGAGGCAAAGTTAAGAAATGTGCTGCTGCTAAATGGCTGAAAAAAAAAATCATATTTTTGCGGTGAAGACTGACCGAAGAAGGTCGGAACTTCTTGCCCAAGAAAGTAGTATGCTTCAATGAACAGATGACCTGGCTCAAATCACAAAGCGCGAATATCTTGATATTTCATGTCCGTTTATTTTATTTTTGCACATTTGGACGGTAAAAGCAGTCGGCTGTCCACACTGTTACTGTACTAAATTTTCTTCTTTCGCGTTCACTTTAAAGATGTTTTGTTGTTTGCACGCGATAACACTACAGCCGTGTTTGCGTAATATGCTCGCCGATTTTCTCCTTGCTGGCTGCACAAGCGCATTGCTGACGGGTTTGAAAAGTGACTGAACTCTATTTTGTGGTTCTACATTATATGCATATGTGGTGTGTTGGGGAGGGGCGGGGAAGGGGGGGGGGGTGTCTAGTGTTTCACGAAGTTTCCCTGCGGCCGAAACCAATAGTAGTTAGCTCATACAGTAGTTACCTACTTCGTAATATGTAGTACCAATTTATTTTGCTATAGAGTGGTTAAGGTTGGTCCGATAAATACCAACTATTGCTGGTCTAAGTTAAAATCATTCGCCTTGCCCGGGGAAAAATGCTTGTGTTTGTCAGAGGCCCTGATACAAGGCCCCACACCTAGAGTACATACTTCTCACGAATCCTACCCAACGTTTCGATCATTCGGAGCGCGTCGTAGCGTGCATGTTGGCACGATATGTTTGCTTCATACGACAGTCACTTCACTGAAACCTACCCCCTAAGTTCACCTAAGTCTTCACACACGGGAAGAAGAATCTCTTTTGCACAAACACATCATGTACGCCACCTCGTTTTTTCCCCTTCAAACCAAGAGGAACAACAGCTTTCGCCCGCCAGAGATCCTGCTACACGAACTGAAAAAGACGCTGTCCTTCTGTTCTCCCTCGTTTAGCCTTCGCTGATGCACCTTGGGGGGGCCAACAACACGGCCCACAACCTCCTAAATCCGAAAGAAACGCACGCGCTTGGGACATGGTAGGCGAGATGGAACTAAACTCGACGAAAAAAATACAAAGTCAAAACACGCCACCCGCAACGCACGTTCCCGATTTTACCTGCCCGAGGCTTTCCCCCCCTTTGGGATAAGCTCTATAGCAACGCCACGACGCGGGCAGCGAAGCCTGACTTCCAGGGGGATACCGCAACAGAAAGAAAGAACGAAAGAAAGAAAGAAAATGTGGAACGGGGGCCAAATTGGAGTGGTGAGAAAGGGAAGCGAGGGAGAGGGGGACAAAGTTTCTTTTTGCGTGTGGGGATAGGGAGAAACGGGGACTAAACGACGGTTGGTGAAGCGGCCTTTCCGGGGCCAGGCTCCCCCCGCCGTTGAAACCGGGGTGTCGTGTCGCCGCATGGTTCAGTCACGGAAAGCCAGTGTAAACGTGCTGACCGCAACCGTGGGGCGTTCGCGAAAGTCGTTGCTGCTCAGCGCGACGGTGTGCGCGGTGTCGGCGTGCAGATTGACGGATGTGCTTTGGTTTTTTTGCCGCAGACGGTTTCGGGTGATCTGTTTGTTTATTTGCTTACAGCCCCGTTGCGTACGCTCGCTTCCGCTCGAAGAGTCGTCTCTCCTGGGTTTTACGTGAAGAAGCGGATTACGTGCCAACTTCCGGTTTGGTATCTCAGCGCCGTTCTTTATCGCTTCCGCCACCCGCAGCGCTATGATTTAGCACCGTGTCAGTGCCAGGGCTCCCATTTTTTGTGTGTTAATTTTGACCGTTAGTACAGTTCTAACCTGACAGAAAATCAAGTGTTGCTGTCACGATCAATTTCTGATAACTTCTCGATTACACTCGTTTGTCTTTATCTGTCATTTTAATTAACAAACATTGCAGCGTGTCTGGATATATTAATCAGAATGGATCCTTTTTTTTATCTCCTTGAAGAGCACTCTGCACTTTTACCCAAGCTTGTCGCAATGCCGTTGAAGTAGCTCGCTATTACGAGTCCGAATTTCCGGCTTGACTTGGTTAATCTCTTCCCTGATTGCTTCTGATTTCCGTTGACCTTACACAGCCTCCAGTATAACTGCCCGTCCGCGTCGGAGTTCTTGAAGCTCACTTCTTTGTTCGCACGCTTGTTCTTTTTCTGACCATTTATTTGCTAGTTCGGGTGCACGTAGCTCGCCTTCACCTTTGCGCTAATTGTTTGTTCACGTTGCGACGACCAAGGACGTGCCATATCCGGTTCGTATACCCTATCCGCTTCCGGTTTTTTTTTTGTCTTTCCGGTCCAGTCAGTTTCCTTCATTTCCGTTCTTCTTACTAGTCACTACAGCGGGAAGAGTTTGCCCCTTCTCACCGTTCTTATTCTTTCACTATTATCTCGCTCAGTCTGCTGGCAAATAAACGTAAGCAAACAAACGAACTAGGTCAGCGTTCTCACGAGAGCGCGCTACCATATACCGGAAGCAATAGCGCCGGGTCATCCTAACTTTCTTCTTCTTCTTCTTTTTTGTCATCTTCTCACCAAATAACGCGACGATAGCCTTTATATCCGGTTTGAGGAGGAGCGGAGACAGGAGGAAGCCTTTGCACCCCTTCTCACTGGAGGCCTAAATTGGACGCTTCCGGTTCCAGCTGCCAGCTGCTTCCAGCCTTCTTCCTTGATTTGTCTTTTTTTTTTCGTTCCCGCGCCTTCTCGCTTCCTCTCGAAGTGGCGACGAGGGCCAGTGAAAACATTTTTGTGCGTAAACAACTCCCACTGGTCTAGTGAACAGCGCTAGCCTGCCCTCAGACGCGAATAGAAAAAAAAGAAGAAAGGATTCATAGAAGAAAGCTGTGGACTGGGGAGACCAAGGCGCGCGAGTGGCGGCAGTATTTGCTTGCCGTGTCGTCATCGTCTTCACAGCCTCCGGTAGGGCGTGCGCAAATATTGGAGTAGCACTCTCACGAAAAAAGTTTTTTTCCCAGCTAGCTATAACATTTGGCCCGCCGAGCGTGGACAGAACGCGAGAGGAGGAAGTCAGGGAAAAAACGCGTTGAGGAAGTCAAAGAGAAGGCGGTAGGTTTCTTCGGCGCGTTCGTGGGGCTTGGCGATCGATTTTTTTCTCGCTGGAATATTCAGTGAGCATTCTTGTACACTCGCCCCCCCCCCCCCCCCCCCCCTCATATCTTCTCTCCTCTACTGCAACTCCCGTGTCCTATTTGGTTGTAATATTTGATTGTCATATTTGATTGTTTGTCATACAGCCTTACTGCTTACATAAATTACGCTAAGCCGTTTCCTGGAGGAATAGACACAGAAGTTGGACGCTTTAGAAATCTATGTAGAACATTTCTAGGTGCTCGATCGTAAAAGGGAAGTCAGTATTTGATTTTGATGTATCGCTATAAGTTCTCGGGGAGACTATCAAAACGTATTTCTTTTCATATAGAGCAGGGGTTGCTAGAACAGCCAGAGGAAGAGCTCTAGTCTCCGAAGTCTCAGAAATCAATGATAGATCGTAGTCGAGTTAGTATAAGGAACGCAGACGAAGCGGGACAGATAAAATGGAAGGAGCTCCGAGATCGATTTAAAAGCGAGGCCATCCGGAGTTCTTGTTGTGACGGTCACGTCCGTCCAGCAAAACCGTTGACGAGAACCGTGGGGGTAACCCCCTTCTTAGCCCGGCGGATCAGGCGGATCAAGATTTTGCGATGGTCTTTCGAGTCCGACGACCTTTTCTTTTCGGCGTGACCTCAATGGGAAGCCGAATCTCCCGTCGGGTTTAGGCCGGAACCTGGAATTTAGCAATATACTCGCGACTGAATTCTGCCTGAGGCTTTCGGGAGAAAAGACGAGATCCCAGGAGAGGTTGGCACTTTGATGAGACGAAAAGGTCAGAGGATAAATGCTGGGGGACTGCAAGCGAGTGATATTTACCGAAACCTGCGGCATCGACGGAAATGTTGCCATTTTTTTTTCACGAAAGACTGGACGCCGTGACTAAATCCTTGAAACGCCGGTAGACCATTTGTCTAGCGTTCGCAAAATTTTTTTCGCTTGTGTGCTCGGTACGAGCAAACTGTCGCCTCCCTTTCAAGACTCAAAGAACTTTGCTCTGTGCTCTTAAGCCTTAATTTCCATGGGGCTTTGCTTAGGACTGAGTGTGCTGGTGGCCCCAATAATTACCCCAGAACTCTACCAGATTTCTAAGAGGATTCTCGAAGCGTTGCTTCTCAGCTTCACGCCACACTATGCCATAGCACCCTCTTCGTAACTGATCGTGAGTTCTGCGTTTGCGGCGTGGAATCAACTGAACATCCCAAGAACCAGGAGGTTCAGTATACTACTGAGAAGACGGTTCGGAACATTTTCCGCCATGTACACTTCGATTGAGCTGACTCGTGACTGCAGTCTTCAGTGTCAGTAAGAGAAACACCTCGATGTGCGTCCAAACGGCACAGGTGCAACTGTGGAGTGCGGTGTGATGAACGCTATATGGCTCGGGCCACAACGAGGGTGACGTGATGTTTTCACCGCAACTTCACCGTGAGCACCGCTAAGTTGTGTCAGCGATGAAACCGAAGAACAACTACGCGTCGGCGACGAAAGCACCCACAAGGTCCGTCGTCTTCGGAGAACTTCCCATCGCCTTTATGAGCATCGTAAGTTCCGTCATTTTTGGACCCTCCTCCGAATTATGTGGTTGCTCCGTACGCTAGTGCTCTTTTTGAGACGACTGCGAACGTTTGGAAAGGAAAGTTTGAATCCTCTAGCTCAATAAGCGCAACATCTTTGCCGACTTACACGCATATATATATATATATATATATATATATATATTAGTAACTGGATTTTTCAAGTGGGCCAAGCGTATTTATAAAAATGAGAAGCACTACTTCGCGGTTATCTTAGGTGTATTTACCCAACAGTTTTGGTCGGTGGACCGACCTTTTTCCACAGTGGAAAATTTCTATCATGACACCATCATTACGCGCAGCCTGTTTTAAAAGAAGGCACCAGACGGCCTCCATCCATAACCGATGTGCTCGTCAGACCCTTATCCATTGAAAGAGGTCGGTCCACCGACCGAAACTGTTGGGTAAGTAAACCTAAGATAACCGCCAAGTGGTGCTTCTCATTTATATACAGGGTGTTTCAGCGAACACTTTCAAAAATTCTTAAAGGTTGCCTGTGGCAGATAGCACAATTCTAGTTCAGGAGCTGGTATACTCGAAGAGGCGGACATTGCTCGGCCTAAAAATTGAAATGCATAATCGAATAATTAACAGAAATTCACTAATTAAGTTTTAACTAATTACCTGATGGCCCATATTGCAATTTACAAATTGTAGCCGTGGAGTTCGCAAGGCGGATCCACTTGGAACGAATTCTCGGGATGGCACCAGTTTCGAGATATTAATTCCCGAACTTTGCGGAGTTAACCCCGGAAAGCCTAACTGGAACGCATTGAAGAACCTAACTGGAACGCATTGGCGTTCCAGTTAGGTTCTTAACAAAACGTCGCTTTATGCATTGAAGCACAAAATTAACGAGAGAGTGACCTTGTCGGTATTGTATAAACTTAGTTTACTAATACAGCTCAACATATTTCTCTTTAGTGCCGCTTTAGAGCAACAATTCCCGTCGATGCCTAGTGAGGGGTGACTTAAACGCGACAAATTTCATTCAAATATCCATATTAGTTTTCCATCGAGAACGCCACAGCCCCTTGGCACGGCGGCGGGTAATATCGAAGTTGGTCCCGAGGTAGCGCTTCCCCTTAAATTGAGCGGTTCCGTCGATCCCCACGTAAAGAAGAAGTTGAACGTGACCAAACTCAACCTTTCGATATTGATCGATGGCACTTCTTACTAGCCCTTACGGTTGCTTCCACAGCGGAAACTTTCTATCATGGCACCATCATTACGCGCAGCCTGTTTCAAAAACAGGCTCCAGACGGTCTCAATCCATAACCGATGTGCTCGTTGGCCCCTTATCCATAGCTACAGGTTATTGAGAAGGAGCCGGGAAGATGGAATGCACTATTGCCACAAGCAATATGTGCCAGAAATGACGACAGACGCGGTTTATTCGTAAAATATTGGGCTTTTTAAAATTCATCACGAAGCGTTGCTCTCAAAATGTCTTCTTTTTTCCTTCACTTTTTCTTTCAAATTGTGCCTTTAAACTAGGCAGAGAAATAAGCTTTGCTCTCCGCAAGAAATACGATATCCAATCCATCCTGCGGTTTGGAATTGAGAAAGCCAGAAGGCAGGGACAAAATCAGTGAAAGAATACGGGAAAACATTTTTGTAGATACGACCGGTACTCCAATCGAGCGCCACGTACACAGACTCAGTAGAACAGCACGCCGACGCTAACGGGGATGGCTCAAATGTGCTCCGAGCGTCCGCATAATTGTTATCGTATTAAAAGGAAAGAAAGGAAAATAACTAGCACAAGTTGCCGAGCGCGTATGTGGTGCTATAGCGCGTTGGTTGGCGCGTCCCACTTCAATATTACATTTCCGCGGGGTCGTGAATTAGAAACCCGGTGGCGGGCAATGTTTTGTTTCGAGCGTGCACTTGGCTACCCATCGCGCGTTCGGCCGACGTTGATTTGCGTCACCCAATGTGTTGAAATAATGAAATAATTTAGTATAACGCTTCTATTAACAGGTCTGCGTGCTTCCGAGACAGTCGCGCGCGCGAGAGAGAGAGAAAGCGAAGAGAGGGAAGGCAAGGAGCTAACCAGACGCACGTCCGGTTTGCTACCCTACACTGGGGGAAGGGGGTATAGTAATGAAAAGAGAGAGAATGGAGACAGACATTCGCAAGGCGGCTACTAATGTATCGGCATAAACGCGTTGATTTATTATTTGATTTCGTAGGACTGCGATGCACTCGCTGGCACTGGTTCATGGCTCAGAGCTATACCGTTCTAGTTAAGCTGAGTGGCCGAGGCCTGAATTGTCGGCAGTGCGAGCAATGTTGCGATGGTGAGGAGCGAAGTTTCGCTTTGTTTGTCCCTTTCACCCACGGGGTCTCTTTGTGGAGACGCGACAGACCCTGAATGGTCTGACTAGTTACGAGACGAAATAAAAAAGATACTAACACGGCGCTGAATGAAGACGTAACTTTAATGGAGAAAAAGTCAACCAGGTGTCGACGCTCAAAAAAACAAAATTGACGTACATGGTGGTTTAATACTCTCGTTGCGAGGGCCTTTAGGGGTTTCTTGAAATAAAAATAAATAAATAAATAAATGATTCAATAATGAAATGTTGAATATACCTTTCAATTTTATATTTTTTCCAAGTTCATTATTCACTCACTTCGTATCTTATTTTAACCCTGTTTCGCGCGCAACTACGTCGACCTTGTCTTCTTAGGCGTCGACACTTAGATGCCCTTGTTCAGATTGTGCATTCTATGGTGGTGTTTTTGGACAACATTGGCGCTGATTACGCCCATACCGATAGTTTTTATCTACTCTGCGAATAATTCTCGCTTCTTGCGGGCAACGCGGAAGACGCCTTCCAGACACTACAGCCTCGCGGGAGCCTTACTTAGTCGAAATGAACTCGCCGCATTTCCCAGAAGTGTGCCGTACGGCTAGCTTCGCCTCAGCATTGATGCATTTGCGGCGGTGCACCCTTTACAGGGGTATCGAGCAATCGACAGATGACTATCGATGTTTGTCTTTTGCTCTCACTGTACCGCAAACATCGGTACGTGAGATTTCGAAAGAAACAAGTGGCTTTACACTTATGCCACAACGCAAAGCATGAAGCCATTGCAATGCGTTACAACAAAGCGCAGCGCGCTTTGTACTTGCCGGTTGCCTGCAGTGAGTCGCGGCGGCTATAATAGCAATATCGCGGTCTCTGTTCCTTACTTTGAATCTTAACCACTAATCGCCATCGTCAGTACGGAAAAAGTCTACCCGCAACGTACTTGAACAGTTGGCCACAAAAGTTTACGGGACATAGATTTACAGGACTAACGCGAATATCTGCTTTGTTAATGCATGGTGCTTCTCACACTAGATCACTGTGTAGGACGAGATAACTACTACGGATCCAAAGTTTGAATTTGAAACTATGTTCCAAAGCTTCGCGGAATTAGGCTTTTATTACGGCAGCCATTATACGGACACTCGTGGCAAGCTCGCACCGTCGCCGCTGCTATGCTCTGCTGGAATCGATGGCGCATGCGCTGTGCGCGCGATGGGTGTTAGACCTCCATTTTCTCGCATGCAATGCGTTTGACTGCAAAGGCGACGAACCCAAGTGGACGCATCGTCATGCTAAGCGCAATCGGCTCTGCCGGAGCTGCGGTAGTGTTCCGCCTTCCGCTGCTGGCATGACCCGTTCTGCGCACCAAAACTAGCGTTATTTCTGTGCAGCTGGGGTGCGTGCAGTTGTTTGAGTGAAACCGACAGTATAACCGCCGACGGCTTTCTGTTGGTATCGTATGGTGCACCATCGAGGTGCAGAGCCTGCAACGCCATTGCGGCGCTCCTCATTACACCAGCCTCGCGAGGCGCCTAGTACCTTCCGGGGCGCTGTTTCTGCTGCACAACAGCAGTTCCACCGTGTGCCGCGTCGCGCCTACACCTCCGTCTCCGCACATTGTCGAACACTGTCTGAGGAACTTCAGCGCAACGCTAAGCCTTGTGATCGCTTTCAACTCTTCGCCCTTCGGGCGAAACCGCCAGTTTTTATTGCCAAAGCGATCACGCGGCGGATCGAGGCACGCGAACGATAATACCAGGAGATCATTGAAGCCACGTCTATTGCTGAAGGTAATTGCGTCAGTACGCCTTCGGTTGTCTTGTCCGAAAAGGAACTTTTTTACCTAGAATCTAATTTAAGTTGTTGCTTCTTAAAGATTTGAGAAGTCTTTTAGTTTTGGCAACATGCATCTGCAGTTTAGGTTGTGATCACTTGTGCTAAAGTTCAGTTCGGAGCCGGCGCTTCTCTCCGTCGCTTTTTTTTGCGTTATTTGCCCGCAGCTGCGCTGTGGCCATCATCACCTGATGCATCATGGAGGGCGATACCTACAACAGTACCGGCGGCGCTCCTAATTACGTCAATCTTGTGAAACACCTGGTAGATGCAAGGGCTTTGTTCCTCCTGCCCAGCAGCAGTTGCCTTGTGAGCTGCGTCACGTCATGGGCGCGACGTCTTGCTATCGCTGCGAATGATTCACCCTTGAAACTGCCGAATTTTAAGCATGAAATGCTTTAAGCTCCCGTTGTCAGCGACCTTCAAGAGACCTTGAGCCAAAAGCCAGAGCCGTTATCCGGGCACTCAAGATGAGAACGGAGCGAGAACATCCGGACATCGTTGCGAGAACAAAACGAGATCATCTGGGCAACCAGTCAAAACTAAAGAAAATGTGGTCTCTGGCCCCCAACCCTTTGTACAGGACTGCATTACATACGCTAGTTACTGCTCAAACAAGTTACGAAACAAATATTGCTTCCGATTCCTTTCTAACATTTGTTCACAACATCACTCAAGCTGTAACATCTGGTAAGCTGTAGTTTGATTTGTCATTTCCGATAGCGACGTTCAAAAGGCCGATACAGGGCACCATAAACTTGATTGTCATCTTTTGACGGTGAGACAGTGTTGTCTGTGCTCTTTTGAACGGCAGCGGTCCGTGAGTTCCGTGGCGCGAGTTTTGCGCCATCCCGAGAGATGGCGCCCCGCTGCGTGACCAAGCCGGCAGCGTCCGGCGCACCGCGGATGGTTGTTTGGCCGAGACGAGACTTGCAATGAAGTTCAGTTCAAAACAGGTTCATTTCGGCTCAGTAAGCTTTCACGCCTGCGTCGCGTCGTGGCCGCATACGCTTCTGCATCCTTCTGCATTTCAATGAGGTCGCCGTCACAAATGCTTAAGCCGAGCAACGCAAGGCAATGAAAGGAGAGATAGGAAGCGTTTTCTGGAAACCGATAGCTTAGCGAGTTATACGCCAGAGCACAAAACTGCTCGACTGTGCCAACAATGCCAGGATTATGCCTCCGTTCACGAAGGTGCCAACACCACCACGAACCGCGGCCACCTACCTAAGGCCGCACTTTTACAGCTGACCACTTCGACGCCACAAGAAGAAGTAGCGACAGACGCTGAGCGCGCTGCACTGTTGGATGAAGAAAAACAGCTGAAGGCGGTGGCACCACAGGCAGCGAAAAACGCCATATAGCCGCAATATAGACCAGTGCATTTCATGCTTACACCTGCTCTCGGCTACGGGAGAGCCAGCAGCTTTCTTTTTGAGCTAATACCCTGCGAACCTGACGAGTTACAATAATAATGACACAATAATATCAACTGCGTACTATCCCACATACTTCACACCCACACTTCGTTCAGAGCCAACATAACCTTAACAATAGGACATACATGGTAGAGCACTGCACGGGCCGATTTTTTCAGCCAGGCCCTGCCCGGGCCCGTTTTTACCTTGGGCTGCCCGCCCGAGCCCGATCAAAACGTTTATGGCAAGAGCCGGGCCCGGCCCGGGCCCGGAAATAATCTACGTTACCCGCCCGGCCCGGCCCGCCACCCCTTTACCTTAGGCCCGAGCCCGACCCGAGCCCGACTCGATACCGGCCCGAACCCTGCCCGAGACCGAAAAATACATGTTATTCAGAGTTGAGACGCCCGAGAATAACTCGCTGCACGTTACATGCACACCACCAGAACGCCCGAGCCCGGCCCGGGCCCGGGTCAAAAAGCACACGCCGTGCCCGAGCCCGGCCCGAGCCCGTGAAAAAACTGCTCTACCCGGCCCGGGCTTTCGGGTAAGCCCGAGCCCGTGCAGTGCTCTAATACATGGTACTATAATAAACCTCAGTACGTTTACTGGGTTTGCGACTGGCTTGTGGCGACTTAGTTCTTTAATGCTTGCAAAAAAAGGCAAACTACAAAAGCAGGGCTCAACCATTTTGCCGCCGAGGCAGAGCTTTTATATAATGCGCGCGTAAGAAATGAGCTGTATCAGTGAAAAAGGGATGACTGTGTATTTTTCACGCATCAATGTCCCGTAAGCTGTCGTGACCGACTGTAAATTTATTTATTACATTAGACGTGACCATCCCGTCCGTTGCAGACAATCATCAAGCGCCTTATGCACATTAAAGGGCATCGCACATTACGCGGCATAAACCTAAAGCCTAATGTGCACGAAGACGCTTCGTGAAAGAAATCTTTGGCAGATGCTTGCTTGTTTAACGTGTTTAATTTGCTCTTTAGATACTATTATCTCCTAGTATTAACCATATGAATGAAAGGGAAACGGAGTGGGCTCTAAATGTATGTCAATCTAAGCAACTGATACATCAAAGACAGCGAAGCGGTATAAGCTATAATTCTCACATCTTTCGTACGAAGTACTAAGCGTCTGGGGGCGTTTCCTATGAATGCGTATCACCGAGACCCTGGTCATAAGTCGCTTCGGTGCTCCTACCCGGGTAGCGTTTGATGGACACCACCATCTGGGGAGGTATTCTGTAACTATCCACAAAGGGTCCTCCAACGCCGCTAGGGTGGGTACTCTGTAAGTGTCCACTAAGTGGACTGTCCACTTCAGCGCAAACTGATTGGATACAGCTCAGATACGGTAGAACAGGTGCCAATCTTCACCGGTGGCTTTTAAAGCTCTATCCAATAAGCACACGCTGAGATGGACAGTCCACTTAGTGGACTCTTACAGTTTCCAGTAGTTACCAGTCCCACGTTAACTTCCTCGCACGCTGTGAAGCCTAAATCAAATTGTAGTTGTGGTTCACCTTATGATGTGGGACCTTGTGAGGCTGCCTACTTTTAATCGCAATACGTATATATGTCAGTTTTATACCAGAATAAAGATCAGAGGGAAATAACGCTTGCTTGTGTCTACGCCTTTCATGCCCCGTGTGTTCTGGCAAGCTGTGAAGTGAGCCACAGTGGTCAACCACGGAACGCCTCTTGTTGGACCCCTGTTTGTCACTTACAAATCTCCGTATTACTGTTTTTGAATCTTTGTATTCATTGTTGCAACTAAAGTCCCTAGATATTTTATTAGCGGAGCTGTTGTAGGTCGAGGCTGCGCCATCCGTCCGTCCGTCGGTGTAGCGCAGGTCACGTGACCAGGAGAGGATGAGAGCCACACCGGGTGAGGGCAGGTACGTGACTAGCAGAGGAGGAGATGCGCGCTGGGGGAGGACGCGACGGACGACAAATTTCGCGCTCGGCCTCAACAGTGCAGTACTAAGCCGCTTTTCGTTCGTATTTGATTGTCTGGCTTCATGCCTGAAACTTATATTTGACTCATGCGGTGCAACAGCAGCCGTTGACGGTCGGATGCTATCTACGCGGATACGCCGCTTCAGGAGGTTGGGAAAGAACATGGCGGCCGACGGAGGTAGATGTCGCTACTTAAAGAAGAGCAGAAAATCTAGGGACTTTAGTTGCAAACTGTGTGCACGCACGCACGCATGCACACACACACACGAAAGAAGCATAGCCGGACGTTTAGTTGATGACTTTCTCGGAGTAGCGTTATTGATTTAATAGGAGAAAGGCTGGGTTGTTCACACCACACGATTTCATTTTTTGCCCATGTAGTAGATAGGGCTCTTTCTTTTTTTTTTCTGTCCCTAGATCTGCCCAAAAAATCCCGGCGGTATCACTCGCCACAACCTGGCCGAAAAGTGAAACGTGCGACGACTCCCTAATCAGACCGAAAGGAAAACAAAAGACCGCATAGGTGGAACGCAGGAGGAAGCTTTGAAGCGATTACAAAAAGAGGTGGGAGTATGGGGTCATTGACACCCCTCGGGGCAGTCCACTGTCATTCGCGCTTTTCTTGCCTACACTCTCGTTGTCGATGTTGTTTTGTTGCTTGTTTTCCATCACTCTCCTTGCGAATGTTTCCTTTTGTTCCTTTTTTTCTTTTGTTCTTTTTTTGTTCTCTTTATGGGATACTGATGCAGCTAGCAAGGCTTCAGGTCACGACTTGGTCGCCACGGCGGCTCAATTGCGGCTGCGCATGAATGGATGGAGAGCCTACATAAAAGACCACGAGGATTTCAGGTCAAATAACGGGGCGTCATTTCCTCGGGGCGACCCCACCACGTCTAAGGCAGATCGCAGATGGGAAATAATGGTCGATCTTCGATTCCCGTTCTAGAATTTCGCAGGGGGAAAGCAGGGGCCGAGTTCACGAACCTTTTAAACTTCGTAAGTGCTGTATGCCACTGGCCGGCGTTCTTCGATAATGACATGTCGAACATCAGAGTTGACTGGCATTTGTTCTTACAAGCACTGCTTGCGTAAGAATGTTTGTATATACGGGTTCGGATTCTTTAAATAGAAACCTCATGAAGCAACTTGCGAACGCATATTCGGCATCTTATCGCAATTGTTTTGCCAGTTTTGTGGTTTAGGAGCATAGCGATCTAATAACGACTTGTTGAAGGTCTTTACTGATAACGATAAAACTGATTTGATGTGATTTATGGACATTTAGCGTTCTTAGGAGATCAGAGAGGGGGTGCTAACGGACAACACCGAAGTAAATATTGCTACCTCGTATTCTTTAATGTGCACCCAAGGCTTGGTACACAGGTTTCTGCCTCCGTCTACGTCGGAATGAGGCGGCAATTGCGGGGATTCGAACCCCCGACCATTGCGCTCAGGCAGCTGAATGCCCTTAGCCACGGACCATGGCACTGCCGAACTTGAAAGTCGCCGCGGAGAAGTCACAACATTGCACCACTACGCCATTATATATGCAGAGTACGCAACAGAAAATGACAAGTCAGGTTATATGTGCCCATGGAAACATCTGCGAGGTATGGTGCTACGAATGGAACGTGCAGCAGTGCGATCACGGACAAGAGTCGTCGGCCGTGATTCAGACGACTGACCCAGATGCGGGTGGCTTTCACGTAGCGAGTTGAGTTTATTCACCACATAGACAGGGTGATATCATTTCTAAGTTTTCCAGAATATTTAGAAATTGCCTGTGGCAGACTGAATTATTCTTGTCCTTGACCCGGATTATTCCAAGAGGTGGAAATTACTAGAAAGGTATGCGACCGGCAGTGTTGCTGTTGATCCACGACGTTTAACAGCGCGAACTTGGACAAAGGACGGCGAAAGAGACAAACATGGACAGCGCTTGTCTACGTTTGTCTCTTTCGCCGTCATTTGTCCAAGTTCGTGCTGTTAAACGTCATGATCATTACTAGCACAAGAAATCGAAACACATATTCAGCTGAATAACAAACATTTACTCACCAACTCCTTAAATAATTACTTTAAGGCACACATTGCAATTTACGAATGGCAGCCAGTGAGTTTGCAAGACGTATCCACTTGAAATTAATCTGCAGGATGACACCAGTTTCGAGATATTGTTTGCCAAAGTATGGTACGAAATAGTACATGGGCGTTCCAGTTACTTTTATGCTTAAATGCATAAAAGAACGTTTTGTGCGAAAAGTACGTGGAACAACAGTGCATTTTCACGGCGTCTTTGATGGCGCATACCTCCAAACCGGTTTCATCCTGGAAATTCATTCCGAGTAGATGTGCCTCACAAACGCACAGGCTACAATTCGTAAATTGCTATATGTGCCGTAAAGTAATTAACCGACAAATTAATCAGTATTCTTTTTTTCATTAGTTGAATATGTGTTTCGATTTCTCGTGCAACTAATGTCCGACTCTCTAAATGATCCAGATCAAGGAGTAGAATTATGCTATCTGCCGCCGGCAACTTTTACAAATTCTGCAACACTTCGAAATGATCGCCCGTATACAGTACAGCTGTGCAGCTGCAGCGGAATTTCCCTGCTCCGGTCATCGGCCACTTGTGCTAATCCTTTTTCTGTAGCAGCTGTACGGAAGTGGTTGGGACGGGAAAATAACAGCTGCAGCATGCACAGTATAGTATGCAGTAGTAGCATGGCAGCATGCACAGTAGTAGCAAGGAACAAAAGAGTGCTCCTCGCCTCCTATGATGTGTCCGTGTCACAGGATAATTTTTTCATGGGTGCGCCCGCCCCCTACATTCGCTCATTGTCACGAGGCCATGGAGGAGGGGAACTTCGTTTCAACATCGACGTCTCACGAGAACTGTGGCTGCTCCGTTCCAATGCTTGCTGTAGACGGTATTAAATAGTTGGCCAAGCGGACAGCGGCCATCTCAAGCCTCGTTTCAATTCTGACAAAGCCGGCAAAAAAAAAAAAAATAAAGAAAGAAAAGACAACTTCGAGATAACAGCCTCGAAGCCAAGAATTATACAGACTACTTTTGCGTCCGCACAAGGTGGCGGCTGGGCAGAATGCTTGAAAAATCGACGGGAAGGTCGCCTGCGCACAAGAAAACGTAGTCACGCTTTCGTCTGCGCCTATAATGTAAGCTACATTGTGTTTTTTGATTCAAAAGTTCGCGCACACAGTGTTCAAATGCAGCTATGATATGTTATTTTCGTAGGCTTTTTTTTTCTTGTCGTCGCGAGGTGGCGTCAAGTCGCGGAGACGTCTTCCAGATGTGTTCCAGTACTTCGGCTCGAAGCTGTTATTTTAGCAGTCAACGCAGACGGTCTTCAATGCTGACGAGAACTGTAACACACCATATGTTCAGCAGCCGAGAGATGCAGAGGGCAGGGAGGTTTTGTGGGCTGAGCATGTACTGAAATGTTAGCTTTTTACCTAGGTACATAAATCTGACTGAATATTGTTTTGTAGTTTTCCGGAGGCCTCAACAAAACTTACTGTTCGGCGAGAGGCGCGCCTAGTGTATCCGAAATTTGACTGTGACTGACGATGTGTGTGCTGTGTACGTTATGTGCTCTCTCTCTTTCTCCTCCCCATCTTTCATTCCCCCTCACCCCGCTCCCATGTGTAGGGTAGCAAACCGGTTGTCATGAACTGGTTAACCTCCCTGCCTTTCCTTCTCCACTCTTTCCTTCCTTCCTCCTTGACTAATCGTGGTGTTGTAACATTCTAGAATGTACGCGAGGACCAGGGATTACTCGGGAATGTTCGGTGATGCAGGTACATACAGCGGACAAACTTGACCCATGAGTACAGCCTTGACCATTGAGCTCGCCGTTATTATCGTCATTTGAGAGTTGCTTGTTTTTCTGGGCACAAGTTCGCCCAATAAAGAGTTCAATTCTTAATTCATACGTACGGCAATGCCAGCGTGACACCGTGATAGATAGATAGATAGATAGATAGATAGATAGATAGATAGATAGATAGATAGATAGATAGATAGATAGTGTTCGCTAGGAGTGTTTCCTACAACTGAGGATGCACGAGGCATCGTGAGTTTTACAGCACGCATTATCGCAATAAGTATCGCTGCCTTGGCACGCTAAGGCGAAACTCCTACGAATGATTGAGTTCCATCGGATCGATAAGCAGAACGAAGTATTCAAGCACTACGAGCCTATTGTATTACAACGTAAAGAGGGGACGCATACAAGAGCACGAAGAAAAATAACTTTTCAGAGATAGAAGCGCCTAATCCTGTTACGTTCTATTTCACATTCTTTTCTTCCTGCGATACAAGAATAAACGTATAACGTTGTCTGTTCCTGTTAAATCGTGAACCCAATATACAAAATAAGATGAACAAGGCAGTCGTCGAGTTGCCGTTTCTAAGAAACTCATCGGAATAAATTTAAAGAAAAAAAGAAAGATTCCTTCCTTACTTCCTTATCCAAACTAGAACGCGACAGAAGTAGACTGCTTCGCAGTCATTCTATTCCATTCCTTTGAAGCAATACACGCCTGATAGCTGTTTCCATTGACTCAGCCTCGTGACAATACCGTGCAACGCTTCAGAAGCTGAAGGTAACGTAGGCTTCAGTTGGAGGCTGAAGGCCTGACTCTGATAAATTGTGTAAAAAACGTCTGCGATTCGCTGACGTCTTGGCAAATCGTATCGTTTAATATTTTACTATTGAAGCTGGCTAATGCATATGAAGCTGGACATCGCAACCTAACGTTTGTTGCACGCGCAAAACTTGTTCTAAAGAGGAATGGTTGGCCTACTCCTCAAAGCAATCCGACGTTACAAAGAAAAATGCTGAGGCTCCTTCAGAAAGGAAGAAATTTCTGTCCTTTCCGATGTACCGTATCCAGGGCTATCATATGTCCGGTGTTATCTTTCTACAAAAGGAGGTGAGCGCCAAGCTTAAAAATATCTTCCTCTACCTTGAGGGTGCCGAAGAACTCATCCAGGTCATGTTTCTTAATCTTGTTATGGCATCTGTAATACCTTAAAAGCTGTAATGTGACCTGTAGACATTCTTTGAAATGTACCAATAAAAAAATCAAATCAAAGCTTTGCTGTCTCTGTTTTCGGAGAGTCAATTCCGCTTATCACAGCATTCTCAGATTCTCGATTTGCACACCTAAATTTAGCTGGATATTATCTATTTATAGTGATTTACGATTCTCTGTAAATACAGACACTTAGAGGGATCCTTGCATAACCGTTGAAAAACCTCTGAAAGGTGGGCGTTGATATTTGATATTTTGCTGATAATATTTCCTATTCTTTTAGGATTGCGACACCATGCCGTTTTACTGAATGTCATGACTACATTCGTATCCAACGCGCCATTATATGCAGAGAAATTAAGACAATTTCTTAGGCTTGGACCATTCTTGTTTTCGCCATTTCGTCACCGCCGATGTACTTCTCGACTTCTACATGCCGAATTCGTCTCCGCTTTCCCTCCTGGCTCTGAGATGCAATGCCAGTCGCCTAGATGGTTCCTCGAATGCGGCGCTGGTTGCGAAATGTCTGAATTCTGCCACAGATGAGGCAGCGGAGGCTGTACAACACTGAACAACAGTGAACAAACGGGAATACGAACACGAAAATGCGGTTACGAAGAGTATAAATTTTGCATTTGGGACAGTGGACATGTCAGTTTCCTTGGTTAGAGGTAAGGCGTGCAATGCACGTTGGTCAACGAAGGGCAAAACGACTCTCACTTTTACCCTAACTGTCACCAAACACACTTCAGAATATGTTCTGTTCCTATTTGAATTCTCTCGGTTCAGTGTTTTTATTCGTTCCCCAGCAGTAAATGAACAGTTGTGGTTACGCTCAAGGAGGTTGGTTTCGCCGCATGCTTTTAGCGCGAGTGAATGTGAAATGTATGGCTTGTGCGTTGTCTCTCTCTCCTCTCTTTTCTTTTACTGCCATCGTTGCTTCCTTCCTTCCTAGGAATCACTCGTTCCGCTATCGACAAGTTCTCGGAATGCGAGCTTCGCCAGAAGTACACACATAGGGAACGCTTCCCTCTCGCATAAGTAGATAAGGCAACTCCACCGCCGCCCCAGTCGCAATCTTCCTAGGAGTGTTTATCTCCGCAGGGACGGAATTGTTCATTTCCTTTTTTTCCCTTGGTACAGAGCAATAAGAGGCTCGCTCCAGCTACGCTGATTCCGCGGAAACAGAATCATCTGTGGGCTTTTCCGGGGCAGAATGCACTGCATCCCGCGCAAAAGAAGGGCGCTCTACTTCCCCAAGGAGGGCTCAGAGTGGCCCTGGCGGGGGAAGTGCGTAGAAAAAAAAAGAAAAAAAAAAAGAAAACGGATTGCGGAAGAAGCTTCTCCCCGAAAGTGCACTATAGGACGGGAGTAGCTAGATGGCTTGGGACGCATAGCGAATGCCACCGGCATGAAGCGGAGAGCCACCAGTGCTTTATAGTGCTGTTGTGAACGGTAATGCCTACGTAGGCAGTGGTTGGCAGGGGCCAATCCTATAGCCCTATAGACGAAGGACGAAGATCTCCGGAAGCGGCTGAGAACAATCGCTTATCGAGTTGCCGCTGATGAGCCTCTGATTGGGTTTTCGGGCTTAGGCACCCTTAGAACACCCTTGCCACTTTCGGATGCAGCACGAATATCGCAAGTAGTCGCGAAGTTATACACAGGGGATTTTCGCTAAGAGTAGGGTTGAGTGTACGGATGAATGCGATTACATAGCTGCCTCACGTGTTGGTTTGGTTTTTCCCGCGGAGTGTACATCACGGCTCGCAGAATGCTCTGGCTTCTAAAGATGACACGTAGTGTTTCGTTGTGGCAGGTCTAGGCACGGCACCAATGTGACTCATGAAAAAGCACGTATACCTACGGTAGCCAGTTGTTGAAGATGTTTATTGCTTTGCTGCCAACGTTCGCGAGCTCGGTGGTGATGTGCATGTCGGATAAGTTGCCTAGCAACAGCCTGACTGGGGATCCAACACGAAGAGCACTAGCAGCAGCAAGGTGCAGGTAATTTCATAAACGGTGGTTTTTTAATAGTGCGTTCCGTCCGAGTGATCACAGTCTCTTCGTAGAGCAAAGCGTTGGTTCCGGCTAATGGGTAATCCATATTAGTGTTTTAGCGCAGGATCTACAAAAAATGCACACAGACACACGAACAGAACAAGCGCTAACTTCAAACTGTTTACCATCTCTTCGTAGAGCTAGTAAATTAACGTGGACTCATCTAACGTCAAATTGGTAGACAAATAACGGCACCTCATCAAGGACAGAACAGGGCCACTTGAATACTGATGTGGCCTCTGGAATGATTCCGCCATCAGAACGTGAGGACACCGACCGCATGGTGGCTCCACGGCTATGGCATTCTGCTATTGGGCACAAGGTCGCAGGTTCTGTTCTCAGCTAACGCGGCAGCCCTCACAGGAATACAAGGTAGCTGGTATACTTATAATCAGGCCCGAAAATTTGAAAGTTGGGCTAGTTGTGTTGTGTTGTGGTCTCTTATCTTTCGTGTATACGTTTGTCAGTGCTGTTTTTCTTGAAAAAAAGGGTCTATTTAGATGCGCATCAAATAAAGCAAATTGCTCGATGATAGTTGTAAGCCTTCCAGTACATCGCGACGTCTCTCAATGCCCAGCCGTTGCTTTGGAACGTTAAAAATAATCTGCGCGATCGCCATTTTACTGCATCAATAACATTGACAAGCTGTCGCCGATAATACTTCTGAAGTGTCCACTACAAGAAGCATCACCGCGCGGCCAAGGACGAAAGTGCGACTGGAAGAAAAGAAGGGGAAGAAGAAGAGTTAAGTAGAAGAAATGTAGGAAATATCATCTACTCATGTTTATCCTTTGCAAGTCTAGAGAAATGTGCGTGTCACTATACCCTTTTCTATATTCTTTGTTGGCCACTTTTTTTCAAAAACATCTATGAATGAATAGAAGAGGTGTAGCCAGTGGCACAGCCGACGACGACGACGACGACAACAACAACAACAACAACAACAACAACAACAACAACAACAACAACAACAACAACAACAACAACAACAACAACAACAACAACAACAACAACAACAACAACAACAACAACAACAACAACAACAACAACAACAACAACCCAAGCGATGCCTTCATGATTGCTTCATTCGATAACTCGTGACTGGAAATGTTGTCTAATGACTATCGCTCGTAACCGCAGACAGTACTCGCGTCTTTCACTTATATTGACATTGATATTTAACAGCGCTTCTAGCACGGCGACAAGACAAGCACAGGCGAGCGTTAGTTTAAGCAAGAAATGTCCGTGTACAGTGGTCAGCGATTCAAACGCGATAATCGAACCTCACGGCGGCCAGCGCTTCTTGCGTCACAGGCAAGCTCTTGGTGTTCGCTGGGGGGCCAACTGCAGTTACGATACAACAGAAAGGCTCATGGCTTTCATCGTATACCATAATCATCAGCTCGGTGATCCCAGCACCCACCGGTGGTGCAGAAAGCGCCGGCCATGCACTCCGGGTATAGCCTTTGAATCGCTGAGAACTGCACATAAACTTGGGTAATACCAAGGACCCCAAGACGGCCAAAAATAAATGTGTAGTCTTGTACGGCAGCGTCACAACAGTCCAAGGTGTTGTTTCCGGAGGCTAAAAACTCATCAATCAATCAATCAATCAATCAATCAATCAATCAATCAATCAATCAATCAATCAATCAATCAATCAATCAATCAATCAATCAATCAATCAATTTCTTCTTTCAATGTACTAGCAGGGTCCTTGCAATACTGGTAATAGTTTCAACGAATCTGGCCCAAAACATGCGCAATAGAGCCCCAGTCGTCAGTGTATTTCCAAATCATTACAGCTACACATGGGCGCACTTAGGATAGCAGCATAGTAACCGAAAATTGCACTGCATAGAAAAATCGATGCTTTGGTCATCTCTAACGGGCGTCGAACATACGCTGTGCGACCGGAATGTGTCAGCATCGATGCAGGCGCTATAGCAACGGTGGGTAAAAAAGAGGTGGGTAAAAAAAAAAAAAAAAGACAAGCCACCACAAAGAATTTAGTAACTGTCGCCAGGGTAACCTTCACGGGTGGGCTTCTCTTTACAGCGAAACGCTTTTACAATGGCCACATCGAGGCTGTTGTTGAGACTCATTTTTTTTTTGCTATGCTACAGCCTTTCACAGGAATACGGACGTCAGCGCAGCCCCGAAAAAGAAAATAGGCCAATGCAAGAACAATAACCCTGGAAATCAATAAACGTCACCGACGACAATGCCTTTTTATTTTAGTTTTTTTTTTCCCACGAGGCCCAAACCATTTACTATTTTTCACCAACTACGCACAATGCAGGGAAAACTATGGGTCGCGTCCGTCAACCAGAAAAAGAAAACTAGGGGCCAGATTCACAAAGCTTTTCTTTCACAAGTGCTCTTTGCCATTGGCCGGTCGCGTTAGATAATATGTCTTGCATCTAGATTGGCTGAAATTCTTTCCTAAGAAATTCTAGGGTGAGAAGTTTTTGTGAATTCGGGCCCAGAGCATTAAGGGCTCTTCTATCGCCTGTCTCCGATCGCGCTGCGCGCGACATTGATGTTATTGATGTCATGACCTATCAGTCATGTTAGTCATTCGTTTTGACGACTGTGCTAAGGGACAACTGGCGGCAAACCACCACGCACATGGCGCCGAAATACTGATGATGACAATTTTTTTCTACACGCGGACACGATCCAGGGGAACTAGCCAACAACAGCGTCGCTGTAAAAATCATTTCACCCCTCCAACGAGCCTGAATATCCAATCGTGTCTACATATCCAACTAGAATGGAATATTAGACGAGGCTGAATATCCAGTCAGGTTCTTTCCAAAGAAAATGACGATGTCCGTGTTTTTTTTTTATTCGCAGATAGCATCGCACTTGTGTTCTATCTCACGAACTTGGATTGCGAACTAGTAGTTTTCGTGTCACGACTTCTGAACTACTCGCGGAAAGTAGTTTGCGAGTGTTTTTGCGTTGCCATGACTTTGTTGTTTGAAGAGTAATCATCTTGTCTAACGCACGTCAGTGCAGAAGCTTTGGTGCCTCTATGAAGTGCCAAAATCTGCTTGCATTTATATTTTAAAAATTGGCATTCTCCCGTGTTGTGTTGGCTGTTCTCGACTGCTTCGCTGCGGCATTCTTCGAAGCCATTTCTTTTGTTTCGGCTACAACGGAATATGAGCCACAGCGACAGGTTCATTTAGTATCACCGGCCACGGTGCCTGAGTGGCTATGGCTCTGTGCTGCTTAGACTTGGTCCCGGGTTCGATTTCCGCCCACAGCGACCGCACTCCGGTCAGGGCGAAAAAAAATAAAGGAAAAAAGGCAGTCGTGTGCCGCGCTTTGGGCGCAAGTTAAAGAGCCCCAGGTGGCCAAAATTATACCGGAGCCTCTTCTCTGTGGCATCCATCCATACTATCAAGTTAAAGATCGTGAGCTCGGTGCAAACCTCACTGATTATTACCTTCAATGGGCGTGCGAAAACCAATACTAGCTTGCACTATATTGCACTTTTGTCTTGAACCAATCACTAGGCTTCGGCTATGGGTCGAAGCAGTTATTGCATTTACGTCATACGCCTTGTGTGAAATACAATTTACCTGAATTGAATTGGGTTACCAAAATAGAGAGAAAGAAAAAAGAACTATGCAGCTTTCACGACGCGTCAAACAGCGCAGTTTAAGTTTCTTTAATATACAATCGTCCGCGAAGAAAGCCTTCACTGCGCCCTGTTCAGGCGCACTGCCTCAAGGTTGCAGGCCAAGTTGTAAAACGTGAAACTTCGATTCGTCCCACAGACGCAAACAAATAAAATGTCAGCGATTCTCTAAATGTGACGTGTATTTGTATAGGCTGTAGGAGAGCAAAAGTTAGCGCTAGCCACTCGCGTGCGTTGACTGAAGCACACTATATGTGCGACAAATACGGGCAGAGCAATATGGAGCAACACAGCGCAACTAGCAACTGATTATTGCACTTTGTCGCGGCGACTAGGTCACGTATTGGTGATTAATTCGTACAAGCAGGTCTTATTCACTTTTCGTCCGCGCGTTTGTTGCGCCTTTTGTCACTGTAGCATCGCGTTTTTGAAAAGAAAATACAGTCTGAACACTTTTATTAAGTAATGGCATCGGACAAAAGTCTTACGTGATGTTATATTACAATATAAAGACTAATCGTGGATAAAAAAATGGGCTGAAGTCAGTGCAGGATGGCCGTCAGGTAAAGTAACGACTTCTCTATACAAATGCTGTTATACGCTGCAGTCAATAGTCACTGCTCATTGGTCAATGTTTCAAAGAGTGAGACTTTACACTACCAAAGGAAATCCTCAAGTACCACACGAAGCAGCATTGACCGTTTTGAGGACGGCGAAGGCCAAGTTGACACCAGCAGAAAAGCTATCATCTGATTTATAAGCCAGTGCATTTTTATTTACACAGATCGGGTCTCGCTCTGCCGTATCTGTGACATTTTTGCAAAGTAGCTGAATCTATTGAGCATTTATTTTATTCTGCCGCCGATCTACAAGAAAAAAACGTTTAGAAGTTAAATTTCGCCAGCTTGGGCTATCACTATCTTCGCCAACCATTATCTCCCTTCTCTGGGCTCAGCCACAGGGTCGCCTTTATTGCAATTAACAACTTTATTAGGTAGGCAACAAGATTGCCTTAGTAAATTTCAAACATTATATATTATTTTTATCAGGTATTTTTTATTTTAAATTGCTTTATCTCAATATTCGTTATAGTCTTCTTGTCACTTTTGCAATTTTTTCTCTCACCCAAACTCTGATACTTTGTTTCATTTTGGTCTGAAGTGCTTGTCATCTTGCTTCAAGGCCTTCATTTACCTCTACGACCGAGCCTGTTCTACTTTATTAAGTAAATACTCATTATTACGAAGTTGAAGGGGGAGCCAGAAGTACTTCGTTATATTCATTCACACATGTGCTGCACTCCGAATCTCAATGGGCATTTCGAGGGGAATTTCACGCACTTCGTTATATCCGTTATTTTTTCATACACCGTTTCGTTATACTGAGGTTTTAGAGGACTCCTGCTTTTCCAGACAGCCTCATTGATCGGATTTCTTGAATTTTCGTGAGACTTTATGTTATTTAGTATTTCACATTAAAAAAAAATCAATGCCGTATGCCGTAGCCGTAGAAGGATGACAGCATATCTAAACACGCCGTATAGAAGTGCAATGAGAGCAAAAAAAAAAAAAAAAAGAGTCCACAAGAACCCCCGGTGTAAAATAAACTTGTGAACCAACACATAGTCTGTTTCATCGCCGTTTATTGAGGAATGCCGCGCTTATATCCGCTTTGAGGGCAGCACAGGAGCAGAACGACAATTTCGACTCTCCAATGGAGAGGCAGGACCTCCTTGCCAACATTCTTCGCCTGAACAAGAAAAAAAAAAAAAAGGCTTGGCCGATGGGCGTGCTCCACAAAACTTTTCATGGCGGAGGAATTCGTCTATGATGTCGAGTTCTTGAATTGTGGTGACAGGGACAACAACGACCGGCGAAAAGGCCGAACACTGCAGGGCCCAGAGCAATTAGCAATTCCAAAATAACGCTCGGAAAGCCTTAGCGCCGTGGCTGCGCGATTGAAAATTCGACTGCCTTTTTCAAAACATTTCACGACGATCGCGACTTCTTAGTACCACCTTTTCCACGTCTTCCGGCTTTTGGACTTTGTTCCAACATTTTTTTTTCTCCTGGACTGAACTCAGACGCGAACGACAGCGTCGAAAATCGGTTCCCCCAAAGCCCTTTGAGCTGACGTTTGAAAAGTGGACGAGGCGCGCTCATTAAAATTCAGTAAACAAGTGCTTTGTGCCGCGTGTGGCGGTGCCTCTCCGCTCTGAGGACCTGTCACCGCTCGTCACCGCGCACAATTGTTGTGCTGAAATAAACAGGCTCAACAGCGGCTCAGGGTTTTAAAAGCTTGACTCCCGGGAAATGCCGGTGCCGGCTTTAGAAAGAATTTGCATTTCCTTTATTTCTTGAATGTCGGCTTTGACGTCATTAAAGTTCTAAGGCATCTGTGAAAGATGGCAAACTGTAAGCGGACGCGCCGGCAAAGAGGCAGGTAGAGTGACGGGCCGCATACTAAACTAACTAACTAACTAACTAACTAACTAACTAACTAACTAACTAACTAACTAACTAACTAACTAACTAACTAACTAACTAACTAACTAACTAACTAACTAACTAACTAACTAACTAACTAACTAACTAACTAACTAACTAACTAACTAACTAACTAACTAACTAACTAACTAACTAACTAACTAACATAACCAACCAACCAACCAACTAACTAGCTAACTAACTATAAGTGCGATCCCACGTGCATGCCAAAGCACACATTAATTTCAAGCATGCAGCAGTTAACAAAAATTGGAGGACGCTTTAGCTTTGCCTTTAAGAGTGGAACGAGATAGCGTTATCGGGCTCCGTTCGCATCACATTTTTCTTTATGAGTAGGTTTCACTGCAACACACAACGTGGAAAAGCCAGCTTACAAAGACCAAGCTTACACTGATCCCCTTAAAGTCGGCATTAAACTCAAATCCCATTAAACTCAAATGCATTGCTGGGAAGACATTTTTACAGGAGCAATTTAAGCCTTCTTATATCAAAATGTGAAGGCCCTATGACCTTTTTTCTATTGTTTTATTAATTGTTTGCTGTTGCCCCGAGGCGTGGGCGTGTCCAAAATTTACAAAGGCTCGGTTTTCAACATTCCCCTCAATGTTGCCTTAACTAAAGCACAGCTAAACACCATCAGAATTGAAGGACGCTTAAGCTTCGCCTTTAAGAGTGGAACGCGATAGCATTCAAAGCTCCCTGGCTGCTTATCAGGCTTTCTTCTCGTATATTCAAATTACAATCCGACGCTATCACGCCTGTAGGTTATGGTTAAGTCGTATTTTAAAAATTTGCTCACGGATTTTAATTTGAGAAATTCAATTTTTGTTCACTAATGCCTTGCACCACGCGGAGGGCCTATATGGTCGGGGTGCTTCGGGATGATGCGGTCCGGCATAATTATTTCCGCCAGACGCCGATGCTTAACGCCGACGCCGAAGCCGACGCCGGATTTTCTGCGACACGGGGCCCTTAACGCTATCGCGTTAAAAATATAAGCAAGGTCTTTGAATCGGTGGTGCACAATAAAAGTCTTAAAAAGGACGAAAGAGATCTTTAGACAGTGTCACGCTTTCGCACTCGGTAATGTATCCAGCGATGTCGTGAACAGTTTATCGCGAGAAGCGTAGAATATCTTAACCACAAGAATAATAATCACAAGACATGATTCAGCTGTTCTTCTTTAGCTCACTGCCGAAAGTTCTTTTTCACGGCCCCCTTTTATTGTGGAACATGTACTAAACTCAACTGAAGCGTTGACAGCAAAGAGCCGAGCATGTCGATCACTTTGCTTGTGCTTTATTCAGTGTCCTCCCTCCCTGGATCGTGCTATGGTTCTTGGTTCGGGGTGGCCTGGCTTTCATCCTATTATATGTGTTCCTTGAGGTGTCGGTTTATCACTGAAGCTGCAGAACAGTTTGTCACGGTTTATCGAACGAGCGAGCAGAGTGATTGCAGATTTCCACAAGAATATTTACATTGGGATCGCCGGAAAGCCTTCCATCGCGGTTAGTCGTGATTTATTTCAAATGTAATTGATTGAAGAAGGCATAGTAGAGCGAGATACGGTAAATCAGCCCTGCGGAATCTCGCAAGGTGGAGCAAGGGTCATGAAAGGGAAAATTGGTAGAGCGACCACCCCGGAAAGGCGTTGGTGTCGGGTTCGAATCCAGGACCAAGATTAATTTTTCCTCAGCTGCGTAGCTTTCCTTCTGAGAAACCCGTATGGATGGATGGATGTAAAACTTTAATGAAAGTCCTGAGGTACGCGACTCAGCGCGCAGCAGGCCGCTCCCACGTTGTGACAGTCAGGCCATGCCCGACCGCCGCATCGTGGGCCCTGTGGACAGCCCATAGTTGCGCCCCGGCATCGGGGCTCTTGATAGCGGAGAGCCACTTGTCCTCATTGATTTGTTCCGTGCCTCGCAACGAGGCGCATCGCCAGAGCATATGGTCTAGGCTAGCGAAGTCATTGCAGTGCCTGCAAGAACTACTGGCATAAGTGTCGGGATAAAGCTTGTGTGATAAAGCCGGGCTGGGATACGAGCCTGTTTGCAATAATCTGAGGGTCAATGCCTGCGCTCTATTTAACTTCTTGTGAGGAAGGAGAAAGTATCTCCTGCCGAGATAAAAGTGCTGCGTAATTTCATTATATGTTGTCGGTTGATCTCTGTTCTCCACCACTGCGGGCCGGCCGGGTAATTCTCCATGGTCGCGGAAAGCGAGACCTCGCGCCTTGGAGTGGGCGAGCTCGTTGAGGTTTGTGGGGCCTCCCATGATGGATTCCATGAGAGCAGGGAACCACGTGAGAGTGGGGGGGGGGGGGGGGGGGGGAGGCGATGCTTTTGCCGTCGAGGATGCGGCAGGCTTCCTTACACGGCGCCAACTCTGAAGGCGCGGATGGCTGCCCTGGAGTCGCTGAAGATTTTGGCATGTTTCTCGTCCAGGAGGGCCAAGGCAATGGCCACTTGCTCCGCCGCACATGCTCGGCCGTCATTATTTCCTTTGAGGCTTCTTCGTTGGGCTTGAACAACGGGAAAAGATCACGTTGCAATTGATAGCTTTATCAGAGACAGAAAATTAACGTTATGCTACATTCATGAAAGTCTCCATTGCGCCTTGCTTTCTATTGCTTTTATTTTTTAATCGAAGCTTTATAGGCTCACTTATGTCGGGGTCGGTGTACGCGGTATCATTACCAGCATTGGCTCGAGCGTCGTCGTCTTCTTCCGCAGCTGGCTCGTTGGAGCCCCTCGAGTTGCACTCGTGCTCGTGCTCGGCACGCGCTCGTGCCAGTGCTCACACGTTCGTCGTCGTCGTCTTCTGCCACAGCTGGCGCCGTTGCCGCTCATCATTCCTGCGTTCACTTCAAACACTTATCCAACACCAAGAAGACTACATTTCTACATGGCAGACGAATATCCTAACACACAGTGTGCAGACTGCAATGCACCACTTAGAACATATGCTCTGGTCGTGCAACCGAACCAACGAAAATTTAGCCAAGGATCGCGACAGGGCTAAAGGCAGCGATTCGCAGCCCGGACCTGACCGAGCAACTATGGGCCGTCCAGCAAGCCCACGACGCGGCCAAAAGGCTCTGCCTGCCGGTCCCAACGTGGGAGCAGCCCACTTTGTGAGGCAACTCACAACTTGCAGGACCTAATAAATGTTTGCCTTCCTTCTTCTCTGTCGTCGTAATGGGGAGGCCGCGTTTACGGGGGTATGAGCCATTCATCGTCTTACGTAAGGACAGATTTAATTTTGAAGCAATTTAATTTCGAAGAATCGCACGCGGCAATGGCGGGCGAATGCTGATAACCACGCCTCCGAGCAAACTCGAGACATCGAACGCAAGCGACAGCAGCGACGAGCAGAGAATCGTGCGACGCAACGGAAGGAAAAGTTGCCCGAAAGGGAAGGAAAAGTAGTAGGAAAGCGAAGGAAATGTAGTAGGTCAGGTACAAACACGACAAGCTTCGCTTAGCCCTATTTTCTCGACAGGGGAAGGGCTGGTGATATTTTTTCTTGAAGAATTCTCGCGTCTGTCACTTTCTTTCAAAAGCCTTACATTGAGCTAAGCATAGGGGACTTTGTTGTTAATGTTGTATTTCGATTTATATTATGAGTTATTGACCATTTCTTCGAAACTACACATGTGCATCCCTAATCCGAATAGCTCGCTACCAATTTGCTATCGCAATCGATGCTTCGCCTTTCGGGCGAAACTGCGCCATTTTTTAAGTTCCTTTCGAGCTGCGAAGGTGGCATAGACAGCGGTGTCTGAGTGCGGTAATATATGGTGTATATCGGTCGTAGGAATAGGTGAAGGGTTAACAGCGTTGAGATTTTTACAAAAATTGCTAGAAGCAGCTGATGCGCTGCGCCTGTTTAGCTACCACGGGAACCTTATCGCCGTACACGCATAGATTTTTCTAATATTCGTGCTTCTGGCTTCAGACGTCCTTATGGCGCTATTTATTACACTTTATCTTCGGTAAATTTCCAAGCAATAAAAATTTTTCTAAACACAGCATGGACAATAAGTTACATGCATAGCCATTGCCAATGGTTGAACTTATAGCGCAATACTTTCTTGCAAATGATCCACTTCAAAAGACGCAAAGCCGTTTGAAGCAAGGAAGAGGAAGTTTAGGCAAATGCACGTACAATTCATCGTTCTCACCTTTGGCTTAACCGCAACAATTACAGCTCCCGTAGACGCTAGCTCCATTATTCCCTCTAGTAAATTGCGTAGGAAATTCTGTGATTAAAGCGTGGCCTCCGAGTTCAAACAGAGTGGCATCACCTAATCTCGAAGGCGTGGTTGAAGGGACGCTGACGAGCTTGTTTAGAAACGTGATGCACAGAATTGCGGAGACCGGGCGCGGTCATGTCCGTTGCGAGCTGTAAAAAACCCAGCCAGCGGCGAGAGCGCTTTCGCGGCTATAAAGCAAGTTCCGTGACGAGGGACATCGCTCGTAGACGCGCGTCGTATTTATTTCAAAGCCTGTCCAAGGAAATAGCGGCTGCTTCTCGCATGCGCTCATAACTTCTTGTGCCACAGTTCGCACCACGGAGTCTTCATCACGGACCACCAAAGCTCAGTTTGATGCTTGTAACCGTGATGACAACCGTGAAAACAACGGTTTAGTATTCGGATTATGTTTGTCCTTAGTTCGGGGGTTAATGGCTATGAGTCATGACGAGCATATATGAAATAATGTGGGGTATTAGTATACGAAGTAGTCACGGGACGTCACATACGCAATATTGTTGTCAGGACTATTGATTGCTGGAGATGAGCGAATCGACATAAGGCGCAACTTTTCACCGTGCTAGCTGTACAAACAATATGGCACCCTCGATACACCAAGAATCTGTCCGCGGGCGAAAACGCATAAGACCAACGAATACTCTATGGAGAGAAAAAAAGAATATGCAAAACGAAAACAAAACAATATGGTGCTTAATTTGCTGCCAGACTAACTGAAACAATAATACACATGACATATTTAAGAAGGGGATTTAAAAGACTCCTTTATTAAAGCATTTCGGAGACGAAATAATGTGAATGAAATGGTCAGTGAACAGAGAAAAAGAAGAGAGAGAACTGAAATTTTTGTTTCCGTTTCTTCGGACAACCGGCAACATGGCAATAATTTTGTTTAACTTAGACAATATAGTGCTGCGTGACAAACACCCGCGTGGCTGAAGCCTAGTGTCGAGGCCCCAAGTGCTAGAGCGACATGAATACTTAAGGCTAGTACAATCTGGCAAAGTGTGGCATCGAGTACCGTTTTTATTTTACTGCGAGAGCAGTCACACATACGCTCGAAACACATTTCCGCCGTCGGCGTCGCCGTGATGTCCTGCTATCGACGAAAATGCGCAGCCGGCGCGTGGATGATTAGACAGTTTTTAGAGACACCAAGTGGATGTACCCTCATGGTCTGTTCAAACTAAAGTCCCTAGATTTTCTGCTCTTTTTTAAGTAGCGACATCTACCTCCTTCGCCCGCCATGTTCTTCCTAAGCTCCTGAAGTGGCACTAATAAAAAAAAAGCAATAACTATCTAGGGATCCAGCGGCCGTGGTTGTGAGCTCGCACACTGGAATTCCTGCTGAACAGCTGTGTGCATTCCGCACGGTTGCGAAACGTCAATGCTACATTTATGTAATCCTTCCTTGGGATGCAAATCGGCGCCGATGGTTTTCCTTCGGTCTCATCTCGTGCACACCGTCGATATGCGACATATACATAGTCAACTTTTCTTTTAATCGGTTTATTTTAGCCAGTAATTCGTAAATTTTATTTCTCATCCTTCGCGACTATGTCTACCGGCCCCGACCTGGGTGGAGCCACCGGATAGATTGGCGGGGCCTCCGGCCCCGCTTTAATTCTTTCTCCTCAGGACTTAAATAAAGTTCGTACTCACTCACTCTCATCCTTCGCGTTTCACCGGCTCCACGTTGCTAGTGCATGTAAGAGGAGCCTGGATCGAGCAATAACTCGTTGGAATCGCGTCTAGGGCCTTCCTTCTAAGATCACATTTAGTACGTACGTTCGTGTCGTATACCGTGCCTTTTCTTTTATTATATTAAAGAAAAAAAAAAAAACGTAGGTCTCTGTACAAAGCTCGGAAGTAGTGAAGCAGAAATGCTCAGTTGTAGTGAATAAGTTGGACGAGTTAGAGCGAAGGCGTTTCGGAAGCCCTAGGTAGATTCAAGGAGGTTGGGCAGATTTCGCAAGAAGAGGGTAAGAAAACAAGAGGCGTGAGGCCGAGAAGATGGCCAAATTAAGTGTCCGGAACGGGGGCAAGAACAGACTCCTATAGGGTGTGAAAACTATCTTGTACAGCTTCTCTGTCTGTTATGTATGAGTTGCTTGGCATACAAGGGCGACGGCATTTATTTTATTTTATTTTTTTTTGTCTCGATGCAGCGTGTTACTCAGCGCCATCTCACGCAGCGTTACAGAGACCTGACAAACTTACGAAGTCACCGCCACCGCTCGCATTGCCAACCCTAGCTAACGCCCATCATTTTGCAAAACGCTCTCATGCTCTCGTCTGTAACGCGACATCTTCCGAGAGCACTGCTCAAGAGCCCGCAAAGCCCTCAGGCAAGGAATACATGCGTGCGCACTCACGCTGTGCCTAGCATTGCGGTTACATTCGCAACGGGCTATGCGCAACAAGCTAGCGTAGGCTTAACGAAATCTAACTTTGAAATCAAATATTCCTATGACACCTTCATCCCTCATTCATGTTGCAGTGGTCTTCAAGGTCAGCTGCAACAAAATGTTGAACCGCGTGTTGGCATGGGGCGGGGATTGGGAGGTTGATAGGGGAGGGGGGGGGGGGGGGCGCTGCATGCCAGGTATTCAAAAGTTCGTTTGAGAATTGAACTCCGCACTATGGCCATTGCGGCTAGGGGTCCGAACTAGTTGTGTAATTTGTGTGGCGTTTAAGCATGTATCAGTACAAATCATTCAATCAATCATCAATCAATCAATCAATGAACTTTAAGAACCAGCCCGGCCCATCAGCATGTCCTCCGAGATTAGCGCTAGCGCCCGCAGCGCGCTGAAGCTCTCAGAGGGGATGTGCTGGGATTTGCGCCGCATCCGCTAACCACCAGGTGCACGCGTCGTCTGCTAAGGTGCTATTTAAAGGCTGCTGATGAGAAAGTTAGACAACTGCCAGCCCGGCAGCTTTGCCATGATTGCTTAAATGCTATATACTATGCTCATTTATAACGAATTTTAGCAAAAAATAAATTTCGTCGATGTCGGCCATTATGGTGTATCTACCAACATGGCGATCAAAGAGAACAAAAAGATGGAAGCAGATTCACCCGTACAGCACGCCTGCACCGTTTATTATTGATGCATATTGACAAGGTCAGCAAACACCCCGTAGCAATATTCCTGTCCCTTAGAGCGTTTCGTGCAGAGAAATCTGCGTCGTTGCCATCGATCTCAAATGAACACTACAGTGCGGTGTGTCGGGTGAGCGGGACTCCATGTTTCGTTCGACTACAGTTTCGATCATTCTGATTCTTTTTTTCATTCGTTTCGCTTATCCCTATAGCGGTTCTTGCAACGTAGATTCCACGTTGCACTTTAAATGACGTCGATACTTGCACTACAGTGCATGTTTCACACAACAACGAGCGGATGTAGTAGACGGTCTGGTACAGGTATTATTATTGGATCCGATACTTGATTGCTGCCACAAAGCGCCACCTTCTATGTTGTTTCTATACCACGCGCTTGTTTTTGACTGCCTAAATTTACGTACGAACCTATTTCAGCGGTAAGCTAGACGTCCCAGAGACGTACACGAGCTGATGATTCTTCCGCAATTTCCAAAGAATTTAACTTAGCATGATCATTTCGATGGTTATGTTCAGGTAAGCTACGCCGTTTCTTTCTTTCTTTCTTTCTTTCTTTCTTTCTTTCTTTCTTTCTTTCTTTCTTTCTTTCTTACATTTTTTGACGGCGCGTCTGAATATTGAATAGGCCGGTGGAACCACCCTTGAACGGAACCCACAAATGTCCCTAATATGCACATCTGTACAGCTACCATCGACAAAAACATTCTTTAAAATGATATGCACGCTACGAGATCATCCCATATAGAGCAAACAACTACCTCTTAAGTGGGCAGAAATTTCCAAAATTTCATCGTCTTCACACTTGCACGTTGATGGGCGTAGCTTGCTTGCTGTCACTATGTTCGCTGAGTGCAAAGTCGTGGTTCACATTCGGAACGATCATGCTTGCTGTGTGACACTGTCAGCGCTCACCCCAGCGTCAAATACACATGTTCGGGTGCAGGACTAAAACGATCGAAGCATCACGTGACCATGGCTTTCGCAGGACTCCATATAGGAGCGTGTCAAACCATCTTCACATAAGATAAAGGCAAGAATGCATTGTGTGATTGTACGTGCCAAAATCACGATTTGATTCACCAGGGGATCTTTAACGTATCCCCAATGCACGGGACATGCGCGTTTTAAGCGAAGCTTTACACGCTCACATGATCGGCGGCGGTGGTGGTGGTGTCACGCTGAAAAGTGGGCCGATCGTGGTAATAGTGCAGAAAGGGTCCAAGCTCAATGGCACACACCCTTGTGGGCTCGGGGACCTGTAATGCGCCCATGAACAACCCTTGTCACACGCGGGACCTAAAGAGACAAAATCACCGGCCCTTCTCATGTGGAGAAAGTGGGGCTAAGCGAAGCTTGTCGTCCGATCATAGCGTGAGGGCTTCCAAAGCCTAGGCGAAACGTCAGCGAAGAGCCGCAGACACCGAGTTTAAGGCAAACGAAGCGGAACGCCTGCTACAGCGTCGTCTTGCCACAAGCTTCGCTTACGCCCATTTTCTCTACAGGGGAAGGGCTCTGCATTTCTTTTTTTCTTTTTTTTTTTGCTTTTCGCCCCCCTCCTCCCCGTATGGATAGCTTACACATTTTCTGATGTCATCTCTCTATCTCCTACTCGAGCGCACGCCCCCCCCCCCCCCCCCCCCAAAACACACACACACACACACACACACACACACACACACACACCACACACACACACACACACACACACACACACACACACACACACACACACACACACACACACACACACACACACACACACACACACACACACACACGCACACTCTGAAAGCATTCGCAATGCGCAAACTTTACAGACTATATGAACACGCGCCATGTTCCCTAACTCGGCGGTACACAGCAGGCTTCTTCAGGCAACGGAGCGATGCATTTCGCCACCGCTATCGAGCGTTGGCTTTCGTTCACCGCTTTCATTTGTCGAGACACCTAAATAAAGGCGTCAGTATATTTATCTTCGCGTGACTGTCGGTCAGAGGGGCGCCAATCGATTTCGGTAGTGCGGTGGGAACGTTCCAGATTGAAAGAGAACCCGACGTACCATAAAGACCGCGCAGAAACTCTTCTCCTCACGTCATCGTTCTTCATTGCTTCGCCCGGCTTCGTGTTGGTAACAGGACTCAAGCTTCCTCTGATCCGAAGGCTACGCTCTATTTGCCGTCCCTATATATTGCCTGAAAACAGGCCCGAGCGCAGTGCCTTTACTTACCTTTATTTCTCTTCATATTCTTGCCTTCCCGCATGTCAATTTGGGACTATCCCAACTTTACCTTCATCTTTTTTTTCTCCATCTTTATCCGTTTACGATAACTTAGTTCTGTCACCAGTCGTCCTGCGCAATGTAAACATTCATTAATTCCTTTCCATTTGACCGTCTTGCACTTGCCTTATTCTTTCTTATGCTTTTCTCTCGTTCCTCACTTTTTTCGGCATACAACCTCCATTCAATCGTCCGATCCCTATATCCCTTCCCAAGCTTCCTCATTCCCTCCTTGCCAGCAGGGGAGCCACTGTTATGTACAGTACAGTCAAATGTTAAACGAAACACCTACTTCGCGCTCAAAGCAACAGCGCTTGAGCGTATCACGAATCTCGTGGGAGAACAAGTGCTCAATGTGACGCGCAAGTATAGTATCACATGGGCAGAAAATACTTTTCTACAGAGAGCGTCCTGTTAGCACCGAGCTTTAATAATTCCCTAAATACAGATCGAGCAGTTTCCTTTAACAATGGACCGTACCGCACAAGCGCTTACCCTAGCATTCCTGCTCTGCCTTTTCTTTACTTCGTTTACGTCTCACCACACAACGGCGTGCATCGAGCGTGCGCTCCGTCGGCGCATTGCCCACGCAGAACACGTTTTTTTTTTTTTTTTTTTTTTTTCACGAACGCACCACCCCCTTCCCCCTCGCATCGTGTACCGGTATACACGTCAATTTGCGTTTCCGGCTATATACGTGGCCACCCGGTTGCCCCGGGGCTCTCCCGCGCGGCGCAGTAACGCAGGACGCGCGCGCCGGTATTGATGAGCGCGCGGACCCCCGGCGAACGCCGCTTTTACGAGATACGGGCGAGCGCATATGCGCCCGGTGTCGAGGGGTTCTCCGCCGTGCGTCCAAGTGAGAGGCACGCGGTGGCGTGCTTTTGCTGGTCGAAGGGCACGGTCGTCACGGTCGCGCCAGTCACCGACGTCGCGGAGCGGCGTGACGCGGCCAGAGGCCACGCGTTGCTCCTGCTACGCACCGCAGAACATCGCTTCGCGAAAACTGTTTTGTAAGCATCTCTTCTCTGTCATTTTTTTTAAAAAGCGATATTTCAAGGTTTGTGCCGGGCGTAGTTTCCTACAACAATTGCTGGGGGATTACGCTGGTGCCGCGATCGTCGAGCTATTGCGGGAATGATAAGTAATGCGTAAATTGGTCTCATCTATGACCTTGAGGTTCTCAGACGTTACACTTCATCTTTCTTAGTTTTAAATCAGTGGTTTTTACGTGCCAAAAACCACGATTTGATCATGAGGCGCGCCGTAGTGGGGGGGACTCCGAAATAATTTGGACCGCCTGGGGTTTTTTAACGTGCGCCTAAATCTACTAGGTACACGGGTGTTTTCGCATTTCACCCCCATCGAAATGCGGCTGCCGTGGCCGGGATTCGATCATGCGACCTCCTGCTTAGCAGTCCAACACGTACCGTAGAGTTAGACTAAGCAACCACGGCGGGGTTTCCGAGTTTTCAAGCAACCATAGTTTTCTAAACAGAGCGAGGCAGCAAGTATCCGTGCACCTGCAAATTCATTGCGAATGGTTGTACATACCAGGTGTTTCAGTGAGCACTTTCAAACATTTTTAAGGGTTGCCTGTGGCAGATAGCACAATTCTAGTTCATGAGCTGGTCTACTTGAAGAGGCGGACATTACTTTGACAAATAAATTGAAATGAATAATTGACTTATTAAGAAAAACGACTTAACAAAACGTCGTTTTATGCATTGAAGCACTAAATTAACTGGAACGCCAATGCATTTCTCCACGCAGTTCGGGAATTAATTTATCGAAACTGATGTCATTTTGAGAATCCATTCTAAGTGGGTTCGCCTTGTAAACTGCATGGCTACAGTTTGTAAATTGCCTTATGGCCCATGATGTAATTAGGTAAAACTGTATTACTGAATTTTCGGTAATTAGTTGAGTGTGCATTTAAATTTTCTTGTGCAAGCAATGTCCGCCTCTTCGAGTAGACCAGCTGATGAACTAGAGTTGTGTTATCTGGCACAGGCAACTTTTAAAAACTTTTGAAATTGCTCGCTGAAACACCCGGCATATACTACAGAAGCAGTATTGCGTTGCGATTAATTACATTGTGAAGTGTCAAGGGCTTTTGATGCGAGAATGAGAAAGTTCAGGTAAATCACCTGTTCAATACCATCACTCCCATTGCCGACTGAGCCGGCATGCTTGCAGCTAACGTAGACAATTGGACCCCTAGTCATTTTGTAGGAAACTCTATGGTGTGGGGCGTATATGCTGAGTCGATGCTCAGTAGATAGCTTTATAATGCATAGTGGATTCAGAGCTAAGACACAAGTGATAGGGGAAGTGTCGACAGAACATATGCTAGACGTCAGTTTACTGCACATTATTCTAAGGAGAGGAAGCGCAATTACAGGAAAGACATACGGTCAACTGTAATGATAGCTGCAGATGTAGCCCACGTTCATCCGGCACTGCAGCGTTCGTGTACATTGTACTGCAATGCTCTTTTTTTTTGCTTTTTCTTTTACTGATTTATGTAAAAGCACCCGTTGCGTCAATTATAAAACGTGCAGTGACTCCGGTGTGCAGGCCTGTACTTGGAAGGTCGAGAGGGCCATTAATTGAGACTTTCACAGAAGCTATAAAATACTATACTTGGACCATCGCAAAAGAGATGTGTGGAGTCCGAATCTAGTTGTTACGAGCACTGAACCACGGATGAGCTGGCGTTGAATCGATTGCCACGCACAGCTGATTTTTTGCAATAGAAACAGACACACTAACTGCGCAGTTTCCGACATAAAAGGCTCGTCTTTCGCAACATTATCGCAGGGGGAGTAGAGCTCGGACTTTAGAAGTGAAGCGGTCAAGAAGGACATGTCTGCATATACATTTAACCATGTTAACCATGCTTGAATCACACTGATACGCTTGCGACGGTACATACCATGCATTGGTATCAGGATCGGTCAACGACAAGGTCACCACATTTGATTACGCCGTCTCCGGTATCGATCCAATTCGCTTGGTCAGACAGTTTACTTGACCATGGTGGAATGGAACAGGAGAGTGAACGTGTGTTTGTTCGACAAATACAATGCGTATTTAAGTTTGAAGGTGCACTGCTGTGGCAAACAAGGAGGAGGAGGAGGAGGAACAAACTTTTATTTAAACCAGCAGTTTAGCTGGCTGGGCCTAGGCCTCCCACGTGGGGACATCGAGGTCTTGCCTCTTCGCCGCCTCGCAGGCTTGCTGGGTAGCCCAGAGTTGGTCGTCGAGTTGGGAGCTGCGCAGGGCGGCGTGCCATCTCGACGAGAGGGTCACGGTATTATTTGTCGGGTATTGGTTTTTACATTCCCATAGCATGTGGGGAAGCGATGCTGCCTCAGTCTTACAGATCTTGCAAATGTTACTAGGGTAGGTGTCCGGGTAGATCCTGTGGTAACGTGTTAGTGAGGGGTACGTGTTTGTCTGTAACAGGCGAAGGGTGGTTGCCTGTGCTCTGTTTAGCTTGTGATGAGGGATGGGGAAGGTTCTTCTGTTAAGATAGAATGATTTCGTGAGGTCGTTGTAGCTGGTGAGGCGATCGCGTTCCGCGGGTGCACCTGCGCTGTCTCCGGCACGGTTGACAAGGCCTCGTGCTACGGAGTGAGCAACCTCGTTGAGGTTGGTGAGGTGCGGATGTACGCCGCCAGCGTGCGCTGGGAACCAGACGAGAGTGATTTGCTTCTCAAGAAACTTTTTTTTTTTTTTTTGCTGCTGTCGTGACTTCTAAACTTTTGGTCGCGATGCTATCTTGCATTGGCTGGTCTTTGCACACGCCACACGAGCGAAACGGTCTCTCTGTGAGATACGCAAACTCGATAAAGCCAAGACCTTGACTGCACGTCGGAGTAGTATTCGAAAGTGAACAACAAACTCAAATATACTTCGTGAACTCGCAATGTGCTCAGCGCCAAAGCCAGGTCCTGCACTCAAATCCCACTCGAAGACCGGGAAAGTGCGTTGCAGGCTTTCAGAGAGGCACTATAGGAAAATGCGTAAGTTTGAACGCTGTCGATGGCGCGAAACGCCACATTCTAAAGCCTTCCCGAAAAGGTGCATAGTCACCGTCGCTTTATCGTTCAAGAAGGGTTGCTTATCCATTTTCTCTTCTATGACAACGGAGCCGCATGCGCAGTTTTAAAGGCTTATGCTCTTGACGTTTGAGCGAAAAGCAGTTCTAACTTCCCTAGTTCAACCTTAAAAGCGACCAACGCGCGGCGCGACGCCTACCCCGAAAGCCCGTTCAATCTGGGAACCATGCTATATACGCGCGGAAGAATAGAAAAGTTTCGCCGGAATGCCAAATCATGCATTCGCCTCTTGTTCCTCCATTTCACCTCATTCTCACTCTCGTTGTTATTCTGGCATTCCTCACTCGAGAGAGTCTGGTATTGTGTGCGCAGTTCACAGAACACCCCAACTCTTCAAGCTGCCAGGTTTGAGAAACAGCACTTCTCCCTTTTTAGTGGATTTTCTGATCCCTCGGAGCAAGGACTCGGCGTAGCCGTTTGGCGCTGAAGGAATGAAAGAGGCTTTACATACTTGCGTGGAGGCGGTCTTGTCTTTAGAGGCTCCGAGGTGATGTTATCTATGTTCTCCTCCTATTCGGGCATGCACTTCTGATGGCGCCATCTCGTTTTCTTTTTTTTAATATGGGGACATGAGTTAAAGAGAAAGGAAAACTATACAATTATTTTCCTACTATGTGAAGAAAAATAATAAGGACGGCCTTTTGGGGCCGGCTATACGGATGTCCCAAATGCTACTCCAAAAAAAAAAAAAAAAAAAACGTGACGAAAATAATAACAAACACTGCACACACTGTATCATAAGTCACAAGCACACAAGCAGTGTCATAACGGGCATGAATACCTCACGTGTGGTGTGATGATTTGGTGCAGTCACCGCATCGCGCTGGGAGAATGCCACACAACTCTTAGTAAATATGTGACAGCCGAATGTGTGCATAATCTTTATGCTAGGAATGCATAACATGCAACTTTCACGCTAACATACAACGTTCTCAGTGGCCCCAGTAGGCGCACTTCATGGTCGACGACGACGACAACGACAACGACACCACCACCACCAACAACAACCTACAATAAGGCGCCATTAGATGTATTCATACAGGGTATCAAGCGTAACTTGTGCCAAAATTTAAAAATATGCCAGTTCCACGTAGCTGGACAGAACCAAGTTGTTTTCCGTGGCTTGGAGCAAGTCACACTTCGTTTTGTATTTTGCATAACTACATAATTAGTTATTGATGCATTAACTTCAGATATATTGTAATCAGACCAAATTGTTAATCAGAAAATTGTAGGTTGTAGACCATCATTAAAAATGCCCGATCCATCCTTCTGTTGCTCAATACGTGCTACATAAAAGTTTTTTTCCAAGCTTTAAAGAACGCCCGCAATACACGAAAAAGTACCACGCGAGTAGTCGCTTACCGCGTGATTTTGCGGGCATCAACATTAGCAGTTCTTTAAATATTGTGTAAGAAATTAATGTATTTAAATAAAGGGGGGGGGGGGGTTGTAGTTTTTCGTGAATTTACAACACAGGCAGAAAAATAGGGAGGACGCTTTTAAGAGCGCAACGCGATAGCATTCAAAGATCCCTGACTGCTATACTCATGGTTCCCGACGACTGCAGCTTATGCAACCGTAATGAATACTGGCAAACACTGGCGGCGAACGCTATGCACGTAGGCGAGCTTTCTGGTGGAAACGCGGCCTCTTGCGTGGGCCATTCCCGGAGATGGTGCACAACCGTGCCAGAGAAATGACATCATTTTCAGGTTTCCGTATTTGTTTCGCACTTTTAATATTTCAGTCTGAGAAGAGTTAACATAAAATGCATCTGTTTGTGTTTTGTTTCATGACATATTCATCCATGTTTGTGGATTGTCATTCTCAAAATTCTGAGGAATAGCTTTGCCAAGAATGCAAGACAATGTATAAGCAACATTAATGATAGATTGGTGTGGCATACCTAAACGTGGTTGGGGATAATTTTCTCGGCCGCGGGCGCCAATACCGACGCCGACGCCGGATATTTTGCGACACGGGGCCCTATACGCTATCGTGCTAATATAGCTTCACGAGGTTATCGTACCCTTCCGTGCGATAACCTCATGATGATCTTGTAGTTATGCGCGAACTTTGCCACACCACTACCAGCGTGCACGCATTGGGGCTACTTCCTTTGGTTACATTGAGTGTAAACTACACCTTTAGGAAGCACTTGATGCAGTCTGTAGTCGGCGGTAACCTAAGGATTCGGGAGCAAATGGCACTGCTGTCCGACTCGAAGAGAATTTGGATATTAGCCAGCTAATCGCGTTCGCTCATTTCAGTGACATCACGATGCAGGCGAGCTTCTTTCGTTGTTGACGTCCCTTGGCAGGGTGTCGGAACAAAATCTTTTTTTTCGTTCTGGTTTTAGTTTCGCTCTACTGAAAAAAAAAATGCTCCGTAATGGTTCATAATGGTTTTGGTTCGCATGCAAAAATTTTCGAAGCAAAGTAACGATAAAAACATACTATTCATTTGTCTCAATAAGTAAATCATGAATTCTGAGGTCATGCTCAGTGCCTTGAGTCAAGGCACTGAGCACGATCTCAGAAGCAGTGCGTCATCGAATGCACACGCCGAAATGCAAGAGCGCTGTTCTGATAACACTTCCTTAAACGAACTTAAACGAACATAGACGAACGATAAAACCTCGGTAACAAAGCGTTGCGCCCGTAGAAAACGAAACTATAAGCTCTTCAGCGCCCAAGCCCTGGGTTTCGCAACGATGCCAATCTGCTAGTGCACCGAGAGACAGGCTTAGATTACTGTAGCGTTGGACCGGCTATAGCTCGCCCTATCCTTTCCTGAGATTCACGCTAATGCTGACGTTGTCTGACGTCGGTTGTTTCGGATTGCCGAGTTTCCCCTTAAACCGAAAACCGATAAAAAATATCTCGGTTTCACTCCGAAATAAAACAATAAATAACGTTTCAGTTACGTTTTCATTCCGGTCAAAAATATCGTTTTTTTTACGTTTTTCGTTTTTGTTTACGTTCCGTTCCGACACACTGTCCCTAGGGAACTATATTTTGGAGCGGAGGAACACAGAGAGCAATATGAGTTGTTGAAAAGTTCGGTGGTTTTTATGGGGGGAGTTTGTACTGAATTCTTAGGTGGCCATTCAGGATTGTGATGCTCTGAAAACAGGCATACGCCAGCATTCACGCAAGGTAGAAAGAGAGGGCAGTAGCTTCTTTTTCTTTCTTTTCTTTTTTTTAGAATAACATAAAGAGGAACCACTTCCCTACACGTTCCAGCTGAACTCCGGGATTCAATTGTGCGTATCTACCTTCCCGGCTGTCTCCGATAGCCTTCTTCCATTAATTTCGCTTTCTGCGCAAGCTTCGCAGGCAACGCGACGTGCGCAGCACCACCGACCAACTATTAGCTTTTGCTATTTGAGGTGGGCTACAGAGAGCGCGAGTTGCGAAAGGCCGGTCGAAGCGCTCGTGTTTCCACGCGCAATTTGGTAACGTTGCAGACCTGGAAAATTCTCTTATCGACTGTTCTGGGTGCCTTTCGAAATGGGCGCGTAGATGAAGCAAATAAAAACGTAGAAGAAATGCCGATAAAAACCACGTGCAAGCGCGTACGAAAAAAAAAAGGCGAGTCGCTCGGTTCCCCTTACTATTCTCGTTCATTGCATAGCGAGGGTATCGAGTATGGCTGCCCTGGTGCCGTTAGATACAGGCCGTATGCATTGACGTCATCGAGGTTGCCATACTGACGTACAGCCAGCACGGTGGAAAACTGCGCGTTACATTGATCCGCTTATCTCCGGCGGAGCCCAGTGGAACCTGCGAATAGGACTACAAAATAGATCTTGAGGTCGGTGGCGCGCTGCCATGTTCATGCACTACATGACACCTACGGGTGAGAGGATGTTCGCATGGAGAAAGGAAATAGTTAGCAGTTAAAATTACGGTGTTGCGAATGAAGGCAAATGTATGAGGCCAGCGCGTGATCGTCATGTCAGAGCGCGCGGTAGGTTTTAGTGCTCCCGCTCCGCAGGCACGCCAGGCCGAACAGTAAAACTACCGGGAACCAAACACTCCTGGCAAATACGCTGGATCTCGGAGGTGAGGTGCTGGGCCGATATTGCGAGGGAGAAAAGCGAAGGGAATGGCTTCACGGAGAGTTCGATTGCCGGGGCTGGCTGCGTCACGTGACGTTCGCTCGTAGATTATTTGCTTCCTCCACGGATGTTCGACATCAGTCGCCTTGGCCGTGAGTGACACTGGCTACTGTTCCCAGGGTTAATTTTATTGCGATAGCAATTATATGGACACTCCAAAGCAGATTTCTGCCATCGGCGTCGCCGTCGCCGTGAGGTTCCGTATGACGTCAACGGCAATAAAATCGTCGCCGCGCTCCGGATGCTGTATGATCGAGTAAAAGGGCACGAGGGACGCGCGCTTTCACGGGTAGCGAACACACGTCGGAGAGCAAACGCGCGTTCTGGGCCGTGCTCCCTGAAGGGCTGCAGAATTAAGCGTCTCTTTTCTCCTTTACAATTACCATATATAGAGAGCAAACGCGGCTTAATCCGTCGCGCGAAAGGCCGTGGGGGGACGGGAGGGAGGGAGGGGAGGCGACGTTTAGCTGCGGCACCAAATTGCGTATTTATATGCAAACGTTGCGAGGCGAGAAGGTGGGTAAGATTTCCGACGCTGCTCGACAAGTGTGCCATTCTGATCTCGTCGAAAACCTCCGAGCCGCCCCTAGAGGCACCGGCAACAGTCACCAACGCCGCGCGCGTTTGGTGCGAACTGCGGGCAAAACGACGACAGGCGTCGACAACAGTTCTGCGCGTTGCGGGTGCTGCTGCGTGTCCAAGTTTATACAGCTGATAAAACTACTATCCTTACTCCGTATAGCTCTCTACTAATTTGCTATCGCAATTGATGCTTCGCCTTTCGGGTGAAACTGCGACATTTTTTTTAACGCATACGCGAATACCCGAGAAAGCGGACGGGAGGACGGCTGTTCGGCAAGTGTAGACGTATCGCATAACGTATCTTCAGACGTATTGTAGACGTATCGTAGACGTATCCTAGACGTATACTATACGTATTGTAGACGCATAATGTGGAATATCTAGCTACGGTTCCCACCTGCGGCAAGCTGTATTTTCGCCCACTTCTCTTTCCCTTGTGCTTATATTTGAAGCGAAGTTTTAAACACTCTCCAAGAGATGTACTCCAAGGTAGGCGTCGCACACGTGGATAGTTTCTCCGACGCTTTACGGGCGAGTTGACATTCGTGGGACTAGAACGCGGTACAGTGGTTAGCACAGGATCGTAGGCCTCTCGTCAGAGCCCTTGCTTCGGTTCCGACGAGAGCAGTGCGAAAAGGGTGAATTATGTTTCAACAGACCTCCGGAGGATCGAAATTAGTGGCTTATCGATGCAAGTAACATGTACTGCACTATTGCGATATATTATGCCTAACTTTACCAGAAACAGGTTTCGGCACACCCGTCAACTATACACACTAAGAAAAGTTTGCACCTTTTGGGGCTTATCCTGACCCCAAACAATAAAGATCATCTATCTTGCGTGCCTGCACGTTATCTAACGCCGCGCGCGTCCAGTATTTCCAGGTCACGAACGCGTCATGCGCGTTATCAGAGTTACATATCATTCTTGACAGGAAAGTAGCGAGCGCAGAGGTTTCAAGAAAGGAAACGCAAGCAAGACAAATGACTATCGTTGTTTGGGGACGAGACACGCCCCAAAGGGTATAAACATTTTTATTGTGGTATATGTACTGTATGTACGGAGGTCAGGGCACTTGTCTACAGAACGCGCGAGGCGCGTTCTCCGGACTGTACTGGCAACATTAGCTTCTTGTGATCTGGGAAAAACACTTTTGTGTAGCACGTACTGAGCAACAGAAAGCGGTATCGCGAGTTTTTCATGCTGCTCTACAATTTTATTCTAATTATAATAATTGAGAAGTCGATTAGTTAATTAAGACTAATTATCTAAATGGGCGGGATGCAAAAAATAAATTAATCTGAGTACCTCCAAGCGACGGCAAACAACATTTTGGTTCTGTCCAGCTACGTGGCATTCGCATATTTTTACTGTTTGGTCCAAGTTAACTGAAACAGCCTGTATAAACGTCTTTAGCGACGTGTATACACCAGTGCATTGTTGAGTTGTCACCGTGAAAGTTGCAGCGACCGCCGTCGTCGTTCTAGTATAACCAACTGCTGCTGCTTACTATCGCACAAAGCCTCTGCAACACCGTGCTAGAAGATCATCATAAAAACCTTGAATGACGCTTATACAACAGCAAAAGGAGCGTTATATTGTCACGATACGTGGCTCGTTTTGATGGAAATTGCGCGTATAACCAGGAATTACAGAAGTTAGGTCCCGACAGGCAGGTCTCTCTCTATAGGTGCGTTAATTTCGACGGCTCTTACTGTACCGGCGCAGACTTCGTAATTAGCGCGCTCGTGTCGTTTTTCTAGCTGTTGTTGGAATGGTACAAGGTAGAGTGGAGCCATACGGATATTACCACGCAGAGCACGGCGCTCAAATTATACGAGGGAATGAAGCGCGAAAGAGGGCGTAAGCGGATTATACCTTCGTTTTACTGCGCGCCCTCTACATTTCTCCCAAATGCGCTCATAATGTTTTAGTCCGGGGCCCTACAGTATAGTTCAAGGCCTACTCGTTGCTCTAGCTCGTGAAACCAGACGCGTTATTACCATTTTATCATTAGCGGAAGAAATTAACCAAAGCCTTCAGTTTCGGTGTTGTTGATAGACAAAACAATGTCACTGTTGGAGACCCTGACCTGAGCAGGATAAACGTGTGCGAAGGAAAACCTACCGCTGTGGTTCGTAGGTTATGACCTTCAAGCTCCTGGGCACAAGGCTGCACGTTGGCTTGTTTCCAAGCGACCGTAGTGGCTGCATTCCTACAATCGCGGAGTGCGAAATCGCCCTTGTGGTGAAATTTCAGTGTACATAAGAACCCGACGAGGTTGACATTAGAAGGAGTGACGTAGACACAAGTGTCTGCGTATCTTTGTGCCTGAGCAAATACTTACGCTTCTTTCCCTCTTTACGGCTATCAATCAAAAATCAATCAATCAATCAATCAATCAATCAATCAATCATAAATAAATAAATAAATAAATAAATAAATAAATAAATAAATAAATAAATAAATAAATCAATGCACTGTGAAGTGCTGCCGACCTTCACCACCAAATTTTATTACATTTTCGAATCATTATAGAAGCCGGTTCACCACTCTGCTAAATCTGCATTTCCTTCTCTCCCTTTCATGTGCAAATACTGGCAGTAATTACCTATGGGGTGTAGAGAGAAACGGAGGGAAAACAAGGAGATGAAAAGTAGGGAAGTCAACCGGACGACCGTTTAGTTTGCCTACCCTATACTGGCTGTAAGGGAAAGGGGGAATCAGGGGAGTTACTGCTCACTTTTTTTGATGGCTACAAAACAGCTTGAGACGAAGCTATAAACTACGCAAGGAGTGATGGAAAGGGAAACTTTAGGTGGGACGTTAATATGCAGCACAACGGCAGCACTGATTATGCTAGAGCACGGAGTAAGATAAACAGGAGCGCCGACTCCGCCGCCGCGCAACGCATTCGCTCGGGACAAACCGTGTAACGCTAAATTAGTCATCGCGTAGCGCCATCTGTCGAGGCGCGTGGAAAACACTCAACAACTTGCTTCCATGTGCGCATGCGCCGAGTGGCGGAGGCCGGTCGCGACGGCAGCGCGGAACCGGCAGGGCGTCACGCGTAGAGCTTGTCGTCTGCTAGAAACGTGGGCCCTCGTCCGCCTCAATGTGACAGCAATCAAACACAAAAAATATATGCGCACAAATAATAAAAACGCAAATAAACACGCGGTAGCGCTTTTATGCACGTATGCGAAACATTTTTACATGTCTTTAGAGGAAACAGCCGATAAATGATGCCGTACAAAAAGACACAACCGAAGTACTTGTTTTTCACTCCTCAACGTCTGCGCGGAAGCGAAGGTGCGAAATTTTCGTCTTCCTCGCTTTGTTTACCATGTCTGCAGTATGTTTATTCATGCCTGACGGAACAAGGTATCTTGATACTTGTGCGTGAAGAGACTGAGCAACAGGACAGTGTTTGGTTCCCGGCTGTAAATCTGGGTATGGCAAAGGACGCGAGAAGTTTTCGCTCTTCGCGGCGCCATCTGATCCTCAACTACTGCACCAGTGGCGTCAAAAAATTCCTGAAATAAGCGAGCGCTTAAAGCAATGGACGAAATATGTGCGCGACACTTCGAGAAGCAGCTTATTTTTGATAGTTACTTCAGCAAAGACAAAGACGATGTCCTACTAGATGTAAAGGAAGTGCCTCGACTTCGAAGCGGAGCAGTTCCTTCAATTTGTTTAGGGAATCCTGGCGTAGCTCAATGATGCTGAATGCCAGGAGGAACCAGAAGACGCCAATGCGGAAGGACGAGAGGAGCTCAATTTAAATTTGTCTACAACTACACACAGTGCAGGTGCCTTTCCTTGTCCAGAGACATGCCGTAATGTAGAGAGAGAGAAAGGGAAATAAAGACAAGGAGGTTAGCCAGTGTAAATACCGGCTGGCTACCCTGTGAATTCCTTGCCTTCGAGATGATTCCCCCAGTTACGCAGACACACAATCAGAGCTTCTCTTGGGAAATAATAAGCAGGAAACACTGGCAGGAATTCCCAATTATTATGTTTAGTGAGAATGTGGCGATTCTGCTCGCAAGAGAACCGGGCGACATGAAAAGCACCGCGAGTAACAAAGAAGCAAGCGAAGCATCTTCGCACTTGATGCGTGCTCAGATAAAAAAGAGTGATAAACGTCAGCTTTTGCACAAAAGCCTATTTTCGCTGTCGTCTGTCATTGCTTGAGACCACCCGAACTGCCATTGTGTCGCCTTACCATTTGCTATAGTTTTTCTTTCCGTAATTTGTTTATTTTCTGTTCCTGTACATTGTAAAGTTCCATGTAGGCCACCTGACAAGTGCCCTGCATTTGGCCTGTATAAAATAAATTAAATAAAATGATACATGACTTGTTTTTCCTGCTAACGTCACTCCGTGAACCGCAAGAGCTATGCGTGTTACAGGCGTCAGGGCGTGCGCGGAGCAAGCGACAAAACGGATAGGCAAGTAGGCGCCGCGAGAGAGTCCCCGCGCCTTTGCTCTTTCGGTTTGTTGGGCCCGCCTCTCCGCTGCAGAGTTTTTCCTCATTCGTAGCGCCATCTGGCGAACACGCTGTGAAGTTGGAACCGGCGTTTCAGAATGTGTCCCTTCCAGACGAGCGGAGTCAGCGCTCCTGTCTTATCTTACTCCGTGTGCTAGAGCAAATACGGGTAGCTGATACACCGTCTGAGATCAAGCCGGGCAACTTTCACGTAGCGAGTAGATCAGACAACCGGTGGCCTGTCAGAGTAACAGAATGGGTGGCAAGAGAATGGAGACACAACTGGTGATCGCTAAATAGGGCTCTAGTTTTGCACAGGGCATAAAAACTGGTTAATAATGCTGTACAGTGATCTGAAAGGACAAGAAAGTAAGTTACCTCTTGCTTCCTCGCAGGCCAGCGAGCCCGAAATCTACCTCAAGTCCGGTCAGTTCGCAGACCAAGGCTGGTCGCACGGTGACGAGAGCGGGCTCGACGAAGCCTACCTGGACGCACGGCGAACGCACGAAATCATCGAAAGAAGTGAGAAGGACACATATTTTCCATACGTTTCTTTCCAGATTTAAGCGCGAAAAACACAGTGTGTTTTAGGACTATTTAGGCTAAATTCAGGACTGTATTTCATTTCTGAACCAAACTAGGTTACCCCAGAAGCTGCGGCCGTTGAGTGCCGCAAGAACTGTGAAATAACAGTCACAAATAGGTCTGCGACTATATGAAATTCAAAAGTGTATTACCTGATGGAAGTTTATTACCATGCACTACCCATTCGGCCCATCACTTCAGTGACAAATGTTCCCTCAATTTAACGCGTCCAAGCGTTCATGCTCGAGCAAAGGGAGCATTTATGCTGCGTTTGCTGCCTGAATCAACGCCAAAACGCAATGGTAAGTGTGTCGTCTGCGGATATACGATTCAAAAGATACCGATTGCTCTGCAGTGGAACAGTTGTGCAATCTCTCACCACGCGGAGTATTTCGCCATGTTTTGCCGTAGCGGTGAAAGATGGCGCCACCGTTCCGTTGCAGTGACATCGCGAGCTGCCGGTGAATGACCGCAGGCTAGGCCTTTATCGCTCGATATCGAGAGACAATCTGAAAAAGACTGCCGAGATAACGCTCGAACTTTGCGGCCGAGGTGAGATAACGCGTAGCGAAAGTCTACAATACCGTTCACTTCCCGCGAAGTGGGGCAACGCGTCAGAAACAACTAACCGTTCGGACTGAAGCGGGTAGGCCTAGGTAACGCAGGTGCCACCAAGTCAGGCAATGAGGTAATTTTTGTTGCATCCGTGCAATGAAAGTCTGCGGCAGACCTCGACGACAATACCAACAACGCATCCAACAAGTTCGAACAAGTTTTCACTGGGTCTCTTCGATAATCCGTTTCTGACAGTCCCGGACTGTCGAAGCCGGTGGTTTCAGCCAATGAGCGTTGCGCACGCAGCGTCTCAGACAGTCCGCGACTGTCAGGGACGGATAATCGAAGAGGCCCACTATTATCTCTGAAGCCGGTTACAACAGGCCCTAACCGTCGAGTAGTGATTTGACGGGGCGTTGTTGGGCAGTTCAGATGGTTCTGACGGAACATGTTTTTGTCATTTAGTTGGTATTGCCATTCGTCCTTGATTCGGAAGCTACCACATGTACCTCCGTTAACTCACAGCCTGTCGCTCCTCGTGACGCATAAGAAATGCCGATAAAAAGTCAAAGCAAAAGAAGTATACTATATGACCCTCGGATGCCCTAAATAAAGAGCAACGTGAAATACTAAACTAGAATGTTGCAGCAAGTTGCCCATTCGAAAACCTTCTCTCATTTTTGGGGCAAAAATTTAAAAAAGAAGCTTTCATATGTATACAACTTCAAGAAATTTGTCCACGAAAGACATCGAATCTGTAAGAGGGCGTTTTCACACCCTTCGGAAGTCCAGCCGAAATCTTCCCAGTACTTCGCAAATGCTTCACTATAGTCCTTGCATTTCCTTCGATACACCCGATTCTTTGGAAACGCTTCGCTACATCCGAGCTTGGTAATTCTACACTCCGCTATATCCGACGTATGTTCCTGCGCACTGCGCTTGCTCAGCAGGAGCCAGCGTACGGCTACGCGTTCGCATCGATGCCCATACGGCCTATTCGAAGCTACGATACAAGCTGCGTTTCCGGCCTTTCTATGACTCACATTAAATATCGACCCCGGTGCCACATGCCACCGCCATCGCAGCTGACACACGAAAACCGTTGTTTATTAAGATGTGGTACCTACGAGTGGTACTATACACTCGTATGGCAAAATGTACTAGTAAGGATTGAATAAATGATTGGCAGGTGTCTCGTAGATTTAATTTCTTGCATAACAGAAAGTGGTTTGCTTGGAAGGAATACGGTGAAGCGAACAGGACTCATAAACTTATGCAACCGACGTAGCTCCAAACGTCGATAAACGCTGCCCCCTCAGAACCCGATAAGTAATCGACATTTTCCCGCAGACATTGCTGTGCCCGCAGTCGCCTCAGGTAATCAATAAAACACTGTGTTGACTGTGCCGTACGCGGAGGCTGGCTCGCGGTCAATACAAATATACCAAAACGCTCTTCCTAGACAAATTACGAATGAGCGGGTTGCGCGTCGCAGAGCGTAGATCTTCACTAATGTACTCGAGGTAATGGCCACAGGAGGATTTTTTTTCGAAACGTGCTATGACCCGCCGTACACCTAGTGAAAGCAGCAATCAACGCTGGCAGGTGTATTTAGAACTCATCTGCAGGCTCCCGGCTGTGCAATAACGTGACGAAAATGGCGCTATGAACGTGAAGATTAAAGGAGAGCTAAAGTCGTTTAAACCTACTGCAAATGCCTTTGAGCATGCTTTCATCGCACGTCATGCAGAGAGGACGTGGAAGTTTATTTGGTTGCCATGGAATCTCTTGTAGGGCGGCTTGCACTTTCACATACATGCAATACTTGCGACAAACAAGCATGGGAACAAGCAAGCAAGCAAGCAAGCCAGCAAGAAAGCAAGCAAGCAAGCAAGCAAGCAAAGACAGGAACATCAGTCCCCCCCCACTCCCCCTCTTTCCTCGTTGTCATTTGAAACGGCATTGCAGCATGCCCACATAATAATCCCCTATATCCACATCAAGCAACTTTTTTTTTCTTCATTTTCGACATTTGTGCCAGTATGAACACCGCTCAATTCACGCAAAGGTAATGGGTTTTAATCCTACCAAGGGTACGTATACTATTTTGCCACTTTTGTTTTCCCTTCTCTGTGACTCAAAATTAGAAACAGGAAGTCGACGTTTCCTGCCAATCAAAAGCAGACGGTTAACTTAAAGAAAGTAGTCACGTTCCGGTATGTCTTCCTCTACTCCGTTTCGTACTCAGCCGGCAATGCTGCGGAAGCTACGCAAGTAGTTCGGCCATAGAAGTCTCACTCCGCGCGCTTCGCAGTGCAGTTGTTTTTGATCTGCGACGCTTTCCACTTGATAAGTTCCTCACGCATTACAACTACAACATATGTACGCAAGGTTACACGTCAAATCACGTGTCATTGGTGCACCTTTGTGCAACAAGTATGCGACGCACTATGTTTCGGTCGCGAGCGCGAGCGGTGCACTGTGGCTGCTTTTACCAGAAACGTGTCACTCCACTAGTTTGGTAGTAAACAGAATAAAGGTCTGCGATGCCTTGCGACTAACAATTACGTAATATTTTTATTCATAAAAGTATGAGTCTCTACATCAAATTATAAGAAGCATGTCAATATACAGGGTGTTTCAGGGAACACATTAAAATTTTTTTGAAGGTTTCTGGTGACAGGTCGCACAATTCTAGTTCACGAGGTGGTCTACTCTAAGAGGCGGACATTACTTGCAGGAAACACTGAAATACATAATCGACTAATTAGCCAAAATTCACTAATTAAGTTTTTAACTAATTACCTTACGGCCCATATTGCAATTTACAAGTTCTAGCTGCGGAATTCGCAAGGCGGATCCGCTTGGAGCGTATTCTCAGGATGACACCAGTTTCGAGATATTATTTCCCGAACTTTGCAGAGAAATGCATTGGCGTTCCAGTTACTTTCTTAACGAAATGTCGTTTTATGCATTTCAGTTTCAGTTTCAGTTTCAGTTTAGTTTATTATTCGTACACACAGTTACTTACACAAGAAATAATATGCAGACAAGGGTGCCATAGTCAGAGACTGCACCGGGACTCTTGAATAATTGTCATATAAAAATAAAGCGGAATACAGAGCAGAGAAACAACAAAATGGAATAAGCAAAAATACAAATTTGCAATATAACATTAAACAAAGTTAATCAGACAGCAAATAATTCTTAAGTTGGTGTCTAAATGAGTACAAGGTAGATGACAATTTAATGGCATATGGTAGACTGTTCCAAAGTTTAAGTGCGCAAAAAGAGGAAGCCATCTTTCCGTAATTAGTATGACATAAAGGTAAGAGGAAATTTCCTTCTGCTGCAAACCTTGTGTTATTAGGATTAAGAAGTAGATCAGAACTAACGAAGTTGTAAGAAACTTGTTTAGTTAATAGTTTGAAAAATAATATCGCTAAATGATAGTTGAACAAATCTGCAACTTGAAGAATGCGGTTCGTACGTAGTTGAGAGGAGGCATTAGAGAAAAAAAACGGCTTCGGGTTATAATGCGAATGTGCTGAATAGAGGAACGATGACAATGATAAATATTACCCCATGAAGCTGACACTGCCAATGGACATGCCAATGCCAATGGACATTGAACCACATATGTCCGCCTCTTCGAGTAGACCAGCTCATAAACTATAATGGTGCTATCTGCCACAGGCAACCTTTAAAACTTTTTGAATGCGTTCGCTGAAACACCCTGCATCTAAATGTTTCGCAGCGCTGCCTGCTATGTATGAGACTGAGTATAGGATCCAGTACTTGCGGGCGTGATAGAGTATAGTTATGCTCGACAATGTCGAGCCACACGGCTCCCTCGAGTTCTTTATCGCGTACCTACACGCTGTCAGGATCGATCGCGCGTCGATTCCTCCACACTGCGAGAACCAACAAAGATCACGAGGCACGGGAGGGATGAGCGTCGAAAACAGATCGGGTTTATAAACGCGGTTGCCTAGCAAAGCCGGCACCGCGCGGCGGGAGACTACACACGAACGGCGCGTTATGGTCAAGAGTTCGCGACACAGATCAATGCGTTCGCTCACAGTCACAGGCCGACGGAGACGTACGTATATGCTGCGCAGTACGCAGCCGCAATTGAACGAACGCTGCGGCACTCGTATGGGAGCGGCGACAGCGTAGGAAAAAAACGGAAAACTTTCCAACCAGCAAGAAACAGCAGCAGCGCTGCGTACCGTATCGACGCGTGTAACGGCCACACTCGTCTAACAACATGCCCTTGAAGTGAAACGCATAAATGAAGTCCACTAGGTCGTTGTTGATGGCCGAGGAATGGTCCTAAACTCAGCAGCCGTCAGAGCAAAGTACGTTACTGTGTCCCTGATAGCCCTGTTGCGGCTCTGTGATGTAAAGTCTCCCATAGATTCCAAATTGTTTTTAGGCCACAATTGCGAAATAACCAAATTCCTCCTCGCCATAAGCCACACTGCGGGGCTATAAATCTGACACACAAACAATCGCTGAGCTCTTATAGAACGGCACAAAGTCCCTTACTTGCTTCATTACGAGCGTGAGTAGTGCTTCATAAATTACGCCTGTACACACGTGGCAGAGGTCAAAGAGTCGAAGGCAACGACCTCGCCTCCCGTCTACTGAAATCTACTGGACTACTAGACACTGTGTTGCATTGATGGTGTTCTTTACAGTGCGACAATTATTATTATCATCATCATTAAAAAAGACACATATACACTTGACAGAGAGGAAAAGAAGTGTAGAGAGTGACTTGCAATTGCCACTGAAGGAACACAACACCTGCCCACTCTTAGGGGAGGAAGTGATACAAAAATAGACTTGCAAGATAAGAATAAAAGAAGGAAAGAGAAAAGACAGGACGAGATGACAGAGCACAATGACTCAAGCAAAAAACAATGGCAGAAGAAAGTGCACAGTCACGGTACGCCAATCGAACCAGAGTCAATATTAATTGTCGTTCACTTCACGTTCACGGGTCACTCTATATTGTGGTTGAGGGATTATGTTTTCTTTCTCTATTTCTTTATTAAGTCAAGATATGAAACGACTGAAAACTTTCAGCTCACTCCTTCAATGTACGCAGCCATTGCGCGCATTCATACGGTACGCGCGCACTATGGAGAAATCCGAAGTACCGCGGAAGAAGAGGTGCAAATGCGAGAATTATAGAGGGCTGATAGGAAAGGGCAAAGGTGGACACATACATCGCCGGCGCACCTATAGGCATTCATTTGGAGCTGCCTGCATGGAGAGAGGAACGCGCCACTTCGACGCATCTATGGCTTGAGCACGAGAAAAAAAAATATAGAAAAGGGCGGTGCTTTTTTTTTTTTCGTTGGCTGACTGCTTTCTGTCGATCGAAGCGTCTGGGTCGCTGCAAAGCGAACGGCGCACGGCAGTGCTTGCACGACTACGTTCGGCGCGCGAAGGCGGCTTTTGCATACGGAGCGGAAGACTTGCCCGGGAGATACGCAGTCGACCGTCAGCGAGAGACATGGTAAAAACATGGTAAATCGCCAACACTTTGACTCACCAATATCTCTCACGCACTGCACACCTAGCTCTTTAAAATTTTTTATAGAAGTGAGGGTTGCCTGCGATAACCTCTTGAATTGCACCTTACGCCGGCAGCTTCGAAAAGGCGAGTGAAATAAAATGAATTTACCTTCGACAACCTGTTCAGTCGTAGTTTGCCCTGGCAGCAATTTGAAAGAGCGAATAACCTGGGTGAGCTGCCTGCTTTTCAGTTAAAACCCCACCAGCGTCAAAATACGACGGGCTGTCGGTAAATGTATCGAAGTTGAACGATTTCTAGGCGCTGTGAAATACTCTGTTGTAAGGATTTCGAGGTGGTAGAATGATCGCTCGATCGTTTTCTGTTATTTATACTCGCAATTACAAAGAAATTTAATCTCGATTTAATGTAAAGTCACTCACGTCATGCTTTTCGGTTCATAAAATCGATTGAATCGCCAACTCAATGCCCATGCGCAAGGCAATGATTGGCTGCAGACATTAGAAGAAATGAAAGAAACATATCTATTCGCCATTGTTGGCGGAACGCAGTACATCGAATGAACCACCTAGCATGGTTTCAGCATAGTGGTCGCGTGGGGAAATGCTTAGCACGAGGATTTGAAATGCAGTGCCGCATTAAATATGAGAAGGGTTCAATTTACACGCGGCTCAATTTCAGCGGTTTTCTCCTTGCCACCGCTTCAGCAAAACTGGCAAAAGCAGGTCGCGTACGCAAATATCTGCACCGAGACTGAAAAAAGTTAACACGCTTTTCGCAGGAGCAGCGTTTCTGTTAAGGCGTGAGGAGCTTTGCTGATTACAATTTATTCGACTGGAAAGCAAAAGAAATAGCATGGCACCAAGGCTTTAGCGCACGAACAGCCAGTGGTTGCATATACTCCAGACGTAGTTCAGGAGGTGTGGACAGAAGATGGCGAAGTGTTGCGAGTGAAAGCTCTCGTGGCACTCGTTGAGTCCTAACTTGTACCGATAGCTTCGAGAGAGCAAATAGGCTGCAACAGGTATCGGACTTTGGACAATGCGCTTACGCGTGTTAGATTTTTTTTTCGCTTACGAACGAAATACTCGTTTACCACTGATATAATTGGCTGGCAAGAAGTAGCGTAGCACTGCAGGTATCGATTGCTAATCTCCCTCATTCACTTTACGCATAATGAAAAATTATGGGGTTTTTCGGGAGCCAAAACTACGATCTCTTTATGAGGCGCGCCGTAGTTTCATCAGTTGGAGTTCTTTAACGTATACTTGATGCACGGTACACGAGCGTTCTTGCCATTCCGTTTTCTGCGTTGTCGGAAGGTTTCCTTCTTTTTTATATCAATTTGCGTTATATTATTTTAATAATTGGATAATTTTATGTTTGCGGAGAAGCCGGTGACACAATAGTTGGCACATTTCTAATTTCCATCAAAGCATTCACAGGGTCTCCTATGTTATCTCTAAGACGACTTGAAGGCAAAAGCCCAAGTGTGCCGATGCCTTAAAGACTAACCCTTGACATTCACATGCCCCTTAATTCGCTTAGTCTTCTTCGCTTAGTCATCCCTCTTAATTCGCTTATTCATCGTCTTCATTCGATTAGCCTAATTCACTTAGTCATCCTCTAAATTCGCTTAGGCTACTTCGCTTAGTCATCCCTTATAATTCACTGAGTCATCCTCTTAATTCACTGAGTCATCCTCTTCGCTTAGTCATCCTCCTAATTCGATTAGTCTAATTCGCTTAGTCATCAATCTTAATTCTATTGCCTTTAACTCGCCTAAGCCATCCACTTAATTCCCTTTGTCATCCCTCTTCATTTGCTTAGTCATCCATTTAATTCGCTTTATCATTCATACTTTATCATCCACCTTAATTTTCCTCATGCGACGCACCGAGTCTCCAGACTGTGAGTTGTGCAGTGTGAATGAGACTATAGGTCATATGCTTTGTGACTGCCCTAAGTATGTGGAAGAGCGCCAAAAGTTGAGCAATAACCTTACGCGTATCGACAGCCCACTGTTGTCGGAGGATGTCATTTAGGCCCTTGGCCAGACGCTTAATAGAGTTTTAAGGCCATCCAGGCGTTACTGGACTTTTTAAAAAGTACAGACCTGGATTGTAGGCTCTGAGTATACCAAATTGCTTGCCATATGTGTTACATCCTCCTCTCGTCATCGTCACCCATCATGCGCCTCTTTCTTCCCTCTTTCTTTCCCCCTTCCTCTTCCCCCAACGTAGAGTAGCTGACTATACCTCAGGCCGATCTCTCTGCATTTCGTATCATTAGACTTCTCTCTCTCTCTCTCTCTTAATTCACTTTATCATCCATCTTTATCATCCATCTTGCTTGCTTACGGGGGTAAGAGTGCTTAGGCGGTATGAGCCAATGGTGTGAGCCAATGGTATGAGCCATTGATGATGATAGTTTTTGTACCTTTCGTGTCGTCGACGCGTTGTTCGCTCAAAGACATTGAAGGTCAACTGAACGATGAGACATATAAGGCTTTCGTCTTAATAAAACCCCTTATGCAGTCACTCCCGTCAATTTGCCTCACTGTCGTTCCAGGGATAGGCGTCCTCTCCCCACCGTCCCTGTCGAGCCCCGACGGTTTCCTGCCGCACTTGGACTCGACGCGGCTGCTCCTCTCCCGACCGGGCAAGGCGCGCCGGTCAGCTGGTAACGGCGCGCTCGCGGGCGGCGCCACCACCGCCACCACCACGTACCAGTGGTCCAACGGCGGCACCGCCGGAGCTGGACCGTACCAGCGCGTGACCACCACAACGACCACGACTACGCACCGGTCCACGACCACCGTCGAAGAGACGAGCGTCAGGGACCAGGTGCACCTGCTAAGCCTTCCCGCACCTCCCAAGGAAGAAAAGGACCTAGTGGAGAGGGAGGGGAAGCCGGAGGAGGAGAGTGAACGCCAACAGCAGGCTCTCGACGGCCAGTCAGAGGACCGGTAAGAAAACAAAAATGTGCAGACCCGACGGCACATTCTAGAATCTATACGTACCGAAAGCTTTCGTGAAGCGGTCGTTTAAATACTGTAAAAATTGTTTCATCTTCCGCAACGCGTTTTGCAGCATAACCATCACGTGCATTCCGCAGATCAGCATGGCGTGGGAACCCCTGAAACGCAACCCACGTGATCCACGCGACCCCGGATTAACCTTGTCTCTGGGATCGGTCCACGTTTCGTTACACTATCTCCGGGATCAGCCCAGTTTACTACTGCTGCACTATCTCCAGAACCTTACGTCCCTGACTCGCCCGCACATCAAAGGCCTTTGGGCTAGGGCACATCTATCGCGAAAAGGCGCTTAGGCGAGGTGGCACACGACAAAGTATTATAGTACGTCGTTTCTGGTGAAGTCTCTTGCGGAAGGAGAGGTATTGGAACTTTTTATTACGGGTCTTAAGAGGTAAGCTCGAGCGCAGATTTTCAGCAACACAAAAATTGACGAAATACAATGGTGCCTCAATAACAATTTCAGTGCTTTTAAAAGCTTCTTTATACGTAGCAGTGACGAAATTTGACCAGGCATACTTCCTTTTTATCGTTTTGTCAGTTTCGGTGTCAACAAGCAGCGCCACACATGCGCTTTGCTGCGTTGCTTACTGAAAACGTAAGAAGGAGCCGAATCCGCACTGCATGTTACTGCGGCGAAACTCATTTTGATAAGGTGTCGTCGTTCAGTGTTACGTCAAAGAAATTTAGTTCACCCATGTGACAGTGGTATTACTCAACAAAGAGTCAAGAGAGAAGACGCGTCAAACCCTGGGAAAGAACGCACAGCGAGCTTCGCTTTAATAAAAGAAATTGTGTGCCTTCAGGGGTATGTTTGTCGCACTGAGGATATTAGGTACCATGGAAGAACAAATTCTTCCATGGCGTAATTCCTCCGGAATGAGCCGGCAACTGGCACATCTGCAAGAGTAGTACATATCGGGCGACATGTAAGCCAATTCGTTATAGGTGATAGATAGATAGATAGATAGATAGATAGATAGATAGATAGATAGATAGATAGATAAAGATTGAGATAGATAGATAGATAGATAGATAGATAGATAGATAGATACATAGATAGATAGATAGATAGATAGATAGATAGATAGATAGATAGATAGATAGATAGATAGATAGATAGATAGATAGATAGATAGATAGATAGATAGATAGATAGATAGATAGTGTGAGCTCTTTTCGGCAAGACAGCAGCGACACCAGCCATGCTCAGCAAAGTTCAGAACTGTTGGTCTAGAAAGCTTGACGTTAAAATGTCAGGTGCAGAGATGAAGTGTACATAAGGACATTAAATGCCGCTTGCCGAGGACAAAGCGACAACATCTATGGTGTGCACTGCACAGTGCGCTCGAGCTAGCACCGATCTCGCGCATTTCTTTTGTGAATAGTCAGTCCATAGAGTTTCCTGCAATAATTACTAGAGAGGACTCTGGCACTGCGATCGTTCGGCCACCATGGGAATGATGGGAAGTACATGGATTTGGCTGATCTTTGTGCTTCTAGATTCAGACGCTCCTGTGGCTTCGTTTATTACGCTTTATCTGGGCCTAATTTGGCCTAAATTTCAAGAACATTTATATTTGTTTTTTTTTCGATGCAGAAGGTAGTAAGACTCTGCAAGCATATATTATCGCTTCTAATTGAAGTGGTTCCGCATGTCCGCTTGTCAGTGGCGTAATGGTTTGAATACCAAGCTTCTGTGCTAGGGGTCCAGTGTTGGAATCCTGCCGTCAGACAACTTTAATAACGTGTGTTTAATTATTTATAATGTAGTACTGTCTTACAAATGATCACTTCGCAAAGTCACGAAGCCATTTAAAGCTAGAAGGACGAAAGTTTAGGCAAATAAATTTACTACCCATCATTACCATGCTGGCGGAACCGCCGTGCTTGCAGGTACCGTAGCCACTAACACCACAGTTCCCTCCAGTAATTGTATGAAACTCTATGGTAAAGACAAATTGCAGTATCCTCCAGCGTCTATCTTAATCCCTGCCGTGTAAATTAGGCTGTCGATAAATCCTGTTCCCCCGCGACGAGTTAAATCATTCAAACTAAGCAGTCAAGACGTCTTGGCTTCGCTGCTGACATCACACAACGGAAGCTCGCAATAAAGAGCAGAAAGAGACGTGGAAGATTTACGGCCACTCAATTATTTGATAATATCAGCACTTTTAATACATCACGCCTGCCCCGCCTTGGGACGGGGCGGACGTGGTAGCATTAAGGCGCACGCGAGTGACATAGTTGTGTGCTGCCATTCGCTGAAACCAAGTCTGTCGAGCCACAAAGCGCTGACGCGCTGATATAATATAGGTGCTGATATTATTAAGTAATAGGGCGCTTTACAGAGGACACACGATCGTCGCTTCCTTGGTTCCACTGGGTCATGACTGTCTTTTTTGGGGTTGGTCATAGGGTGCCTCATACAGGAACAGGAACAACAGACCCTACCACAGCTATTGATGCACAGAATCCTCCCAGTACGAGATCGCGGGTTCAAATAGCGTCTCTGGCAAACAGAGTTGGGCGAAAATGTGAATGTCCGGGTAATGAGGCTCTGTCGAACGTTAATGATCTTTAGGTGGTAAAGGTTTCTCTTATTTGACATTTTTGTAATGCAATGCGAAGTAATAAACCCATATAAATACTAAGAAACACCCCGAAATTATTTTGTAATGTGCGGAATAATTACTACTTTGATGCGCGCATTGCTCTGTTCTAACTGCATCTTTTCAGAAAATTTTAATAGAAAATAGATGGAACAGGCGAGGTGAAGCGGAAAGAATAGCTCCAAATCGAAGTTCCATAAAGCACTGTTGCATTTATCGAGATTGAACCATTTGGTGAACCTACCACACATAATATCCCGGGCTTTTAATGAAGGCTTTCATTCGATCAAACGCTGCCACCACCCGTACCACTGCGTTCCAACACCCAAACAGTTTGCTCTCGGTTTCATGTAGTTGGCAGCAGCGAAACTTACCCGCTCGTTCAGTCGTACTCATTGCGTACGCACGCACACATACGTGCGCGCAGGCACAAGCACACACACGCATCTGACACGCGCCCGTGCACAAGTCTTCTTTTGTGAATTGGTTAGCGATATCACAATCCAGCCCGACACGCATATATAGTTGCTCGCTACGCTCGGAAACTCGCAAACAAACTTATCGCTACTGAAACCATTCACAGCGCGAAACGACAATAACTACACAGAAAAGATACGCGGACAAGAGCTGTCCGTGTATGTTTTCTTTGTAGTTCTGGATTACCAACATGCCCAACGTACCGTGCTTTTGAAACACTTAACGCATTCCCGTCGTACCTCGCCCCCCCCCCCCTTCCCCCCATGTGCGCAGGGTTCACGAGGAACACACCGTAGGGGAGGCCGACGGCCCCGAGCTGAGCGACGCGCCCCCGCCGGCCTCGTCGGTTCGGAGAAGACCCTCGGTGGCCTCCTCGTCCCCGGCGGTCACCGGCGCCGATGCGAAGGACCTTGCCGCGTCGCACGAGGTCGACGACGCCAGAGCCAAAGACGACGACGACGACGCTGCGGCCCAGCGCGATCAACAGCGCGAGCCCAGCGAAGCGTCGGCGGCACCCTCGCCGGCGTCCGTCAGAGACCGCCGTAGCCGGAGCGACGGAGCGGGCACGATCACGCTAACGCTGCCGTCGCCCACGTCGGGTGCCGCGTCGCGCGCAACTGTCGGGTCCCAGAGGAGGCCCAGCCTGACCGAGTCCCGACGCAGGAGCGTGGCCACGGTGCCCGTGGTGGAGAGCAGCAGGCTATCGGTGCCGACGTTCCAACAGCAGCCGAGGAAGCTGAGCTTCGCCGGCGGATCGCTCGGACCGAGACGCGGAGACGAAGACAGTGGGGGCCAAAGGCGAGTCGATCGTCTTCTCTGTGTTCTTTCAACCTGCGCCCTTGTGGGTCCCTCGCCTTGGTCGGGGAGAATGACAATTTCTTTTACTGCGTGCAGCAGTTGCGAAGGAGGAAGCGAGCTCGATTAACGTACCCATCCGATCGCTCGCTTACCCCGCTGCTCACCTGATGATTTCTTAAAGAGTCTAAAGTCTAGATTTTTGGCACGTCGTGCAATTTGAAGGACCTTCTTAAAAGATTGCACGAGTTTGTTGCAGAATGAAGAGTTTAGTGGCTTTCAAATACGTGCGCGCGACTATATTGCTTATGTGGGCCGCATATTTATTGCTGGTCTGAAGCCGATGTCCGCGGTGACAACGTCAAGAGAATAAACGATTCGCTGCAGTTGGGGGTTTGCGTATCAACTCGAACGTATACTGTATGTCTGGCTTGCCTGGCGAATGTATATTGTACTTCTGTACACCTGGCTGCCTGCCGATCTTCCTGTCCCCGTCTATCTTTGTGTGTTGGTCGCCTATGTTTCTGCGCCCCTTTTGTTCATATTTCTTTATTTGCGTCCATTGTAAACAATTGAAAACAATGGAGGAGGTCAAAATGAAAGCTGCAATGAGGCAGAATCTTCTGAACCATGCATTTCCCCTGTCTGTTTGTGCTTGCTTGCTGACCGGCATGTGGAACTTTATTCCAGTTTTTGCGCACCACGGTGCTAGTTATTGAGCCATTGCAAAGCTCGTAAGAAATTTATGATCTACACAGTCAAGGTCTGACTGGGAAATTCAGTGGTCGCCGCTCACACAGTGTGTAGTGCAGATCGCACCGCTTCTGTTTTAGGGGCGAAGGTCCTTAGGCTGTGGGTCTGTCCCTCCTCTGTAGTATGTAGTAGTAGTAGGTAGCCACGTCTACTTTTATGAAAAAAAAAATTCCGAAAGTTGTGTGCGTAGCGCGGAATCGAACCAGGGACCTCTCGCTTCCGAACGCGCGGCGCTTACCACTACGCCACGAAGCGCACATGGACAAACGCACCACGATGACAATAAATACCCAAGATTAACGAAAGACTGCGCGTTTCTAACGCGTTTGTGGTAGCGCGTTACGGCCCGTGTAAGAAGCTGGTGTAAGACGCTGTGGCCTCTCCGCCTTACCCCCCGTATTCATAAACGCTCCTTGACTTGAACTTGACTTGCCATCGCCTTGGGCAGCGCGTTCGAAACGTGTTGAAGGCGGTGGCAAGTCAAGTCGAGGAGCGTTTATGAATACGGGGGTTATACTCTCTCAGCAGTCATGTGATGGTGTCGGCAAACGCGGTGCACGTTCCGGCATGTGTAAACGGCTGCGTAAGACGCTGTGGCCTCTCCCCCTTACTAGAGAGTAGTGCACGTTTCTAACGCGTTTGTGCTAGCGTCCCCTTAAGCGGAGATGGTGCAATTATAATGAAGGGCGCTGTTATAAAATAGGAATGACGTCACATATGGCGCGTGTCATTGGTGGAAGTCAATAGTTCGATTTAGTGCGGCGAGACTGGGTGAATTACACGGAAGATTCACGGTTTACCGATGATTCCCTCCGGAGCTTCGCCCACTCATCATCATTCACCCCGTGGATATGCGGTGTTTTTACCGCTTCGAGTACTGTGTTAACGCAATGTCGAGCTTTGGCAATATATATCTTAACTTGTAAATTTGTAAGAACAATGCGCGCGCGCGCGCGCGCGCGCGCGCACGCACGCACGCACGCACGCACGCACGCACGCACGCACGCACGCACGCACGCACGCACGCACGCACGCACGCACGCACGCACGCACGCACACACACACACAGAGAGAGAGAGATGATGGGACAAAAGCATGCGAATGTACGTGCAGACTAGCGAGCGTTGATAAACACTTGCGCGCACATCCCTTTGTTGCGAAATCCGAAGGTGCCCATTCACTGACTTCTCTCGGACGCCCTGGTAAAGGTTTCCTGTAGCGGTTCCACAGGGCGTTCGGCGGAAAAGCGGATTAAGGGATCACGCGAATGCGAGTCCGCTGGGTGCTCGAATAGGTGTCGCTTATTCAACTGGGACCTTTCACGCTTCCGTTCTTTAGAAATAAAAACAAAAAACAAAAACAAAGGCCAAACAGCCGAGAGGCACAGCAGAGGAACGAGCAATACTACCATACAGGCAGCAGGCGTCTGCCGCCTTCCGGTGGGCTTTCTTTCGCATGAGAGACTTCGGCGTGCACCTATTCAGCAGTCGTTCAGCATGCCCCTGAGCAAAGCGCGCGCCCTAAGCAGCGCACTGTAAAGCACGACACGGCGCAGGAGAGAAATCAATGCAGTCCACGGCAGTTGCGCGCGGATTCGGAAATCGTACAGGCGCAGGCGGCGCAGCTCAAGGCACTCAGCTGTATAGGCCTACGCGTGCGAATGTGTTGATAATGGCGCTGTCCTGAAAGGCGTAGAGTTTCCTGCAAAAATAACTACAAGGAAGCTCTGGCTCTTGCGTCTACGGCAGCTGCGAGCATGGCGTTTCTGCAAGCACTGGAATGGTGGCATGGAGGAATGAAACAAAAGGACTCGGAGGGAGCATAAGGTCACTCAGCTAGCCCCGGAACGCCAACCTCCTCTGACAACGCACCCGTCGTCCGGGGCCCATCCGCGCGGTGGCTCTCGGGAAGGAATAAACCCGCAAGGTTGCCGGAGCCTTGGAGGAAGGAAAACGATAGGAGGTAGCATCCCGTAACGTGATCGAAGCCGAGAGTGTCGTCCCAAAACGCGGTGAAAACGTCAGAGCACGTAGGATACGCTAGAGTGCGCGGTAGGTTTTTGAACTGCCGGTTGACTTTCTTTCTATACCCATTCGCATCTTACGGCTAAGCTGTATATGGCTAGGTTCTGGAGGATCGCGTCCGCCAGACCATAGCCTCCTCTAGGAGGCTATGGCCAGACAAAACGACGAGTATAGAACAACAATTTCGGCTCCATGTGCGTGGGAGTTTGGCTCCATGTCCGTGGCGGTTTCCAGCCAGTTGTGCCTCAACGCAGGTATCAAAACGGATGATGAATGGCCCATCATGATACCCCTCGCCACCATCGATGCCTATTTCACAAGTGTCGCGATGCTCGGCGGCGGCACGTCCCACCACTCGTTGTGTCCCTTTGTCTCGTGACGTAGACATAGAACTAGCGCTGTCACCAGCAATTGTCCTTTGGACTCGCAGTGGGAGGGACGCTCGTTTAACCACATCTTCCAGGATCCTGACGATAACGCGCCGTGTGCCGCGGCTACGAACGCTGTGGCTGAAACGGTAGTCTATGACGGTAGGACAGACTCGGCGCAGAAAACGCGCTTGTCCATCACGCCGGGCGAAAGCAAGACGCCGGTGTCCTAGCCCTTTAACGAACATGCCGAAGACGCTCAATATAGTTAATGATCATAATATATAAATTCCCTATAGCAATATTCACTGTAGCGGACTCACCAAAGTCACAGCTTCACTGGCTTCCATCTACACAGTAGTGGAAGGGCTCTGAATTTTTAAGCGAAGATTTATAGGCTCACAAATGTCGGCCGCAGGTGGTGGTGGGGGTGTCACGCTGAAAAGTGGGCCGATGCTGGTGATAGTGCAGAAAGGGTCCAAGCTCAATGACACATACCCCTGGGGCTCGGCGACCTGAAACGCACCCTTGAACTACCCTTGTCACACGTGGGACCCAAGGAGACAAAATCACCAGCCCTTACCCTGTCGAGAAAAGGGGGGTAAGCGAAGCTTGTCGTCCGATTCAAGTGTGAGGGCTCCCGAAGCCCAGGCGAAACGTCCGCGAAGAGCCGCGGACTCCGAGTTGCGGGAGCGCGATGTTGAGGCCAAATGTCAGCGAAGAGCCGGTGACCCCGAGTTTAGGGCAAACGAAGCGGAACGCCTGTGAAAGTGTCGTCTTGCCACAAGCTTTGCTCACCCCCATTTTCTCGACGGGGGAAGGGCTCTGAATTTTTTTCTTCCACCATGCCCATACGAAACCAAACGTCTTGGCGAATCTCGATTCTTGCTCCGTGATCTCGACGCAAGAGGTCACGCAAGAGGACTGGCGTCACGGAGTGTTCGCTTGCCAAGGCTGGCTGCGTGACATTATGCTCTCTCCTGACTTTTTCGTTCCTCCATACGCGGAGCATTCAAGAGATTGCTTGGTTCGTGGCATATTGTACGACACGACAGCCGCCTGCTTCGAATCTATCACGTTGTCGTCCTGGACTGTTTCGTCCTATCGTTCCCAGAAGATGCTTGTGTTTGCTGTAGATTTGAGTGATAATGGTTCGACAGCAAATAATTAATTACGAACGGGCGCTGTGCTTGAGATCCGCGCTCGCTTTCTTTACTCATTAGGATTTACAAGAGCGGCTGTAATAGCTGGAAATTTTATGGCGTTGGTGGCCACACGTGGCAAGAAAAGTGAGGGGCCAGATCTCAGATGCCATACGTTACAAATGTTTTCTTGTTCAATCATCATCACCACCACCACCACCACCACCAAAATCAATCAATCAATCACCATGTTTATTTAACGTGCCCAGGAACAACCCTAAGGTCTGAGTGCTGGCCCACGCATTCATTACAAACCAAAAACAAGACACTCAGAGAAAAATCATTAAAAAATAAATGAATAAAAATAAAGATTGTGAAAAGAAGAGAGTACGGACAACAAAGCGCAAAGTAAATACAAAAGAAAAAGGAGGAGAAGGGCACTTGAACAATACATGATATTATAATACAAGGCAAAGCTCGGAAAAGAACGATGACAAGGAGTTATGAAAGATATCAAGTTCACGAAAGTAAGCGTTATAAAGATTCTGTATTCTGTGGACAGTTGAGTGTTCGTGATGACAGGCAGGCACTTGGAAAGGTCTATGTTCTCTGGTGATCTTGCGTGGGATGCGGAACATGACACAGCTGAGAAGTTCGGGACACGTGAGGTTACCGTGAAGGAGTTTAAAGAGAAACAGAAGGTCAGCGCGATTACGTCGGTCGCGAAGTGAAGGCAATGACAATCCAACAGTGCTAGTACAGGGTGAAATGTTCAGGTTTGCAAAGCGGTGATTATATATGCTTAGAAACTTTTTCTGGACACGATCTATAATGTCACTGTTGGATCTAGAAGAGCCATTCCAGACGACCGACGCATATTCGAGTTGAGGAAGACAGATGGTTGTGTATAGTTTGCGGAACGGTGTAGGAGACTTGAATTCCCTCGATAGTCTGCATACAGAACCAAGAGAGCGCATACCCCGCATTGCAACACGTTTAGTGTGAGCCGAAAAGTGTAAGGTTGCATCAAAAAGTACTCCAAGATCATTGATCTCGCAGACCTTACACAACGGCACAGAATCTATAGAATAAGAAAAATAAATACTTGCTGTTTTTCGTGTGAAAGTCATGACTTTGGTCTTAGCAGCATTCAAGGTAAGGTTATTATCCTTGCACCATTTAGAAAAGGAAAACAGGTCAGACTGCAGGGCGCGACAGTCATCAACAGTGTGAATTTTCTTAAAAATCTTGATGTCATCGGCATATAGAAGGAAAAAAGAGTTCCGAATAACAGAAAGAACGTCATTAATAAAAATTAAAAAAAGGAGTGGTCCTAATACTGACCCTTGAGGGACGCCGCTAGTTGCCAAGTAAGAAGAAGATGTTTGGCCATTGACGTTAATATAACACGATCTATCAAGAAGATAACTGCGCAAGAGATTCACAACTGACGAGTCAACATCAAGGTGCGCAAGCTTGATCAGAAGCAGCGAGTGGCTGACTACATGAAAAGCCTTGCTCAGATCACAGTAAATGGTGTCAACTTGCCCCCTTTGAAGTACCGGCGTGGAGATCTGTGTCATGAAACTTGCGAGATTTGTGATAGTGGAGCGGCCGGTGAGAAATCCATGCTGATTCGGTATGAGCGAGTTCTTCACAGTAAAAGACAATATGTTGTGAAGAGCAAGCTCAAAAATCTTGGACGTAGCACAGAGAAGAGAAATTGGGCGATAATTCGACACATCTGATTTACATCCAGACTTAAATACAGGAAAAACACGAGCAGTTTTCCACATGTGAGGGAAAGTGGAAGTAGTCAAAGAATTATTAAATATAGATGTCAGTACTGGAGCAAATATACTGCCGTAAGCTTTTAGAATTGCGGAGGGGATGCCGTCAGGGCCGCAGGATAGGGAAGGCTTCAAGCGCCTAAGGCATTTGTGGACAAGCTCTTCATCAAACAGCACCGCACTAGATGTAGGAACCGTCGTGTGCTGCTGACTGACACCAGCGTTGAAACCTGCATCTTTATATAAGGAAGAGAAATGGGCTGCAAAACAATCCGGGACTACTTGGACTTCTGCCCCTCTAGAGTCAAGTAAGCGAAAACCCTCTCCATGTTTATTGGAGCGCTTACGGATATACTTCCAAAATTCTGCCGGCCGGTCGGAGGCGCTTTTTTCTAAGAATGCCATATATGAATCTTGATCCCGCTTATAGAGACGTTTACAGAGAGCCCGAAAAAAACGGAATTCTTCTCTGTACTCATTAGGCAACGGAATTCTGGATTTTTGGTGTGCGCGATCTTTATGCTTTAGGGCAATTATGAGTTCAGACGAAAACCAGTGGGGATATCTAGAGCGTCTAGGCCTGTACTGGGGAATGTATTTGCGCATACTGCTCAAAACAAGCTCTGTAAACTGATCTACTTGGTCATTAACATTGCTTTTGTCGGTAACCAGTGACCAGTCGGTGGTGGACAAGGAATTATATAAACCAAGATAATCACCACGCTTGAAAGCAAAGCGTGGGGATTCATTTACGCCACTGGAGGAGCCCTGCCTCAGTGCTGACACAGAGGCAGTTATTAATAATAATAATAATAATAATAATAATAATAATAATAATAATAATAATAATAATAATAATAATAATAATAATAATAATAATAATAATAATTATTATTATTATTATTATTATGATCATCACCATCAGCCCGTTATTATGTTCACAGCAGGACGACGGCCTCGCCCATGTCGCGTTCTCCAATTACCCCCGTCTTGCGCTAGCTCATTCCAACTTACGCTTGCAAATTTCCTAATTTCATCACCTCACCTAATTTTCTTCCGTCCTCCACTGCGCTTCCCTTCTCTTGATATCCCTTCTGTAACTCTAATGCTCCACCGGTTATTCATCCTACGCATTACATGGCCTGCCCAGCTCCATTTCTTTCTCTTAATCTCCACTAGAATATCGGCTATCCCAGTTTGTTCTCTGATCCACATCGCTCTCTTCCTGTCTCTTAACGTTACGCCTAACATTTTTCGTTTCATCGCTCTTTGTGCGGTCCTTAACTTGTTCTCGAGCTTCTTTGTTAACCTCCAAGTTTCTGCCCCATATGTTAGCACCGGTAGAATGTAATGATTGTACACTTTTCTCTTCAACGACAGTGGTAAGCTCCCAGTCAGGATTTGGTAATGCCTGCCGTATGCACTCCAACCCAATTTTATTCTTCTGTAAATTTCTTTCTCATGATCAGGGTCCCCTGTGAGTAGTTGACCTAGATAAACATATTGCTTTACAGACTCTAGAGGCTGACTGGCAATCCTGAATTCTTGTTCCCTTGCCAGGCTATTGAACATTATCTTTGTCTTCTGCATATTCATCTTCAACCCAATTCTTGCACTTTCTCGATGAAGGTCCTCAATCATTTGTTGTAATTCCTCTCCATTGTTGCTCAATAGGACAATGTCATCTGCAAACCGAAGGTTGCTGAGCCACCCCTATGAGCCACCGTGGCCTCGGGGAAGCCTCATAGTCTCGCACCTCGGCGGCCCGGGTTCGATTCTCACCCAGACCCAAATGAACAAAATGTTATTTTTAAATCCATTAATTAAATTTGTTTGCAAAAAACCTCCGTGAGAAATTTGAAGTCAATCCGAGCATTTTTTGACGTGTTTTTAGTCCTTGCGCCGTCGGCCATTTTTGGTGCCATCCCTTGATCAAGCCGGATTTTCTGCCTCATGGGACATACTGTATAATGCTTTCGCATTAAAAAGACAGAATTGTTCCAAACTCCAACCCAGAAAATGCTGTTTTATGCATTGAAGCACAAAAGTAACTGGAACACCAATAGATTACGTCTGACACTTTGAAAATTAATATCTTGAAACTAGCGCAGTCCAGAAAATTATTTCCAAGTGGATACACGTTGTGAACTCGCTAGCTACAGTTCGTAGATTAAAATACGTTCCATAAAATAAGTAATGAAAAGTTGGTTAGTGTAATATGTTAACTATTCAATTAACCATATTGATATCTCGTAGAAGTAATGGCCGCCACATCGAATAATTTAGATCAAGGATTTGAATTGTGCTATCTCCCGCAGGCAATAATGAAAAATTTGGTGCAGCTAAAATAAAGCACCCTATAGAATAAACCGAAAGAATAAAGCTGCAGTAATATTGAACCGCACTGTGTAGTGTATGTCTAAAAAAAACAAAGAAAGAGAGAGAGAGAGAGAGAGAGAGAGAGATTTGTGCGTAGATACCAAGCGCACACAATGCGATCTGTGAACAGCAGTAATATATGGCTTTGTTTTCGCATGGACATCAGATTCTTGGCGCTATTCTATTTTACATGCATGAAGAGAGGCAAAATGCAATGTTTCCCAGAACAAATGCTGCCGTCGATAAACAAAGAATTCAAAGAAAGTTGAGGAAGCGCAGCTTGCTGCATACTGATGAGACAGCTGCCGCGTGCGGATGACGTCTTGCGCAGAGCCCAAAGACAGTGGTGAACTTGGGCAAAGTAACTATCACAACGCGTGCGGTGACTCTATAGTAACGCCAAAAGATGAACGCGAGATGAAGCGTTCGAGTGCTCGAGTCCAAGCAGCAAGCAGCAGCGCGAACTTTCAGCATCGTACCAAAGCGGCGGGGTCTTCAAACGCGCCAAACAATGCATCAATTCGCGCGCGATATACACAGACAGACAATATATGGCGCGCCTTAAGCCTGAAAGCTGGGCGCGCTCACAGCGGTAGAAGCACATCCGGCTTGCCAGAGAATGCCAAGCACTCGCAGACCACAACGAGGCTTCATCGCAACAATTGCGCATCGTGCGAGACAATGAACGGGAGAGAGAAAAAAAAAAAAAAAGAGCGCTAACACTCGAGCTGCGCGTTGCGCCAAGAGAGCTTTTCCGCGCCGACGAGCTCTTTTACCGGCACACCATGCAGCACCCGCAGTTTGTGCCATTACTGCTCGCATGACTCTCCCTCCCTCTCTAGCTCTTGAAGTGACTGTTTGCTCGAGTGTTTCACATGTATCCCCCTCTACACTTCGGCGTTCCCCGGTTCTCTGTGCTGCAGCAGCAACAGCAGCACGCTTGTTCAGCTGTCCGGCAGCCCGAACCTAGCGGCAAAAGAGAAATGGACTAACGCGGCGGAACTAAGAGGAAACAGCAAAGAGACCCTCGGCTGGGTCGCGCAGAGTGGCGTCTGGGTCACCGCGCGGTTGCCGGTATCCAAAAAACCCCAACGCAGTCGGATGCGATGTGAAAAAGAAAAAGAAAACAGAAAGGAAAAGAGAGAAACTGATCATGAAGGGGTGGGGCTGTTTTGTAACCCATGGCAACCATGTTTTTTCCCAGTCATTTCGGCTGCATTCTTGCTGTCGCTTTCCGAACCCCCCCACCCTTTCTCTCTGTGCCTCGGGCCTTATCTTTCGACCTCCTTCGACAATCGCACCCTTTTCCATCTCCCAGTTCCCTAATCCTTTCCAAAGATGCTACTGTCGTTGTGTGTGTTGAGTGTGTGTGTGTGTGTGTGTGTGTGTGTGTGTGTGTGTGTGTGTGTGTGTGTGTGTGTGTGTGTGTGTGTGTGTGTGTGTGTGTGTGTGTGTGTGTGTGTGTGTGTGTGTGTGTGTGTGTGTGTGTGTGTGTGTGTGTGTGTGTGTGTGTGTGTGTGTGTGTGTGTGTGTGTGTGTGTGTGTGTGTGCGCGCGCGCGCGCGCGCGCGCGTGCGTGCGTGCGTGCGTGCGTGCGTGCGTGCGTGCGTGCGTGCGTGCGTGCGTGCGTGCGTGCGTGCGTGCACCGCGTCCGACCTGCGCTCTGTTGCGTGACACACAGTTACACAACATAATGAGACTGCAGATACATTGCAAGAAGCCGGAAATGGAAGAAGACATTGAGAGTCGTGCTTCATTTCACAACTTGGAAATTTATGCTCTTACTGGACAACAGAAGCTGAGCTTAAAGTCGCAAACAGATAAAGTCAGTAGGATCCTGACGTTTTTTAGTACAGAAGCGGGCAAAAAAGGAAAGCGAAACACTCTCAACGGACAAACAAAGACGTCATCCCCGCTATTTGCAGCACTCGCTGCGTGCACGAGACGACGTGAAAGGAAAGATCACGCACGCGCAAGAAAGGAGCAAATCCTACGCACGAACCAATTTCTGGAAGGATGGTAGTCGTAACTTTTCTATAACACAGCTGCTATCAAAAAATATTTCCAAACGAGCAGTACAGTCGCAACCTTCCTACAATCGCAATATCGATATACCGAACACGGATATGGGAAGTTGTCGGAGATAACGAAGTAATTCGAAAATGTTTCTCGCCGATATCGGCATGCAGCGAATATATGCTGGCAAAATTGGATATAAAGAAGTTATTTTCGTGTCAGACACGACTTAGTTATAAGATGAAGCCCAGAAGGGCTGAAGCTATGAGTTATTTGTTCATGGCCTAAAATGAGAAAAGCGTGGAACACGAGGATGCTAGAAAGACAGACACGGTGCCGCTTTTGTCTTTCTTAGTCTTCAGCCCTGGTCTTCAACATTGCGCTCATCTTAGAGCAGCTAATGAACAGGCATGACAGCGTCGCACCATCAAACAAAAAATTTCATTTAAGATAACGTCTCACTTGATGTGCTTACGGCGGCGATGCGTTCATTATATCGCGATATTGGTACATTCCTGGGCCAAGTCAACTAATGCCTCTACAAACCGTGGTCAGTATCAATCAATCCTGTGGAAAAAGTATTTGTTAGTCTAATAGTCTCATTTCACTTCCGTGTTTAGACTTTGCCCTTTGAAAACAACAGAGAACCAAATCGGTGAAAACAAAATAAACACGCAGTATTGTGATGGCCGGGGACCTGGACTTGCAATAGGCCCATTGTTGCGGATATGAGGATCGGACGCGCTGAACTCGAAGTTACCATGAAGCAAGCGTGACGAGTCCTAGCAACGTATCGTTCCTGATTTCCACAACGAATAGACCGAGAAAGGGAACTGCGAAAACAGGGGGAAGGAATAAATAAGAAAAGATGGAAGTGTCTTGTTATCACAGAGCCCAGACTAAACAAGAACATGACCGCGCTGGTCCACAGCCCCCTGCCATGTAGATGTTTATTTGTTTTCGTTTCTCCCTCGTTGTCAAGACAGGGGGCAGTACGGGCGCAGAGATAGCGGCGAATTGCTCAAGTCTCGGACTCAAAGAGGCGGCGTTGAATTGCAAAGGAAGGTTGTCTCTCGAAGGAGCCTTCGCGAATTGTCAATGGCGTGTTTCCACGGCGTTGTACTTTTCGCGGTTGTCTGAGGCTATTCACGAACGACGCCGTCTGTACCAGTCGCGGGTGGTGAAAGAGAGGAGGAGACAGCGAGCGGGGCTTTTCTCGGAACGTCCGATGCAATTCTTCTCAATCTGTCAGTTCGTATTTACGTAAAGCGGAGGAAAGCTGATGTGTACAGAGCAACAGGCAGGAGACAGGCTACCAAGTAAATGGACAAAAGCAACGTGTGGCATTGAAGGCAACAAACGAAATGCGCAGCTAATAACGCTCAAGTGCAGTTGAACACCATCCAAATGGAAACAGACACAAGAAGCAAGCCTCGTAGTGGATGACCTGATTAATTGAGTGAGGCGAAATAATCTCGTATTCAAAGGTGCTCCTGAAAACAGACGGCTGAAAAGTGGAGCGACAGGAAGAAATTTGCTTCTGAATTTGTCACGACAAACCTGGGTATTCAATCAAGTGAATTGGAGCGATCCCATCGAGTCGGTCAACGTAAACCTGATCGCACTCGGCCTGTTTGTGATTAAATATCTGTACTTCGAAGATAAAAACAACGTCCTGAAAAGCGATTTCAAACTAAAAGACCTGGAAACCCCCCGAGTCTGGATTGAGGAAGATTTTTTACCGCGAATGCAACTAATGAGGAAAACGCGCCGCGATTTCGCGCGCGCGCAAGACGACTGCAGAAGGAGAAATTTAAGCTACAGTTTGATAAGCTCACAATGGGTAACGAGGCTCCCGCGTGAGGAAACTAACGTCTCGTCGCACCTCAAGACAAAAAGCTGTCAATTATTGTGGCAATAGAAGTGCTTCCAGAAAACAAGATCACCTTTGTGCGTTTGTCGACTGCTGCTCTGCTGATATCATACAGGGAACAGAGACAAGGCTGTCGTGCGATGTGTCCGTCAATGAATTGTCTTTTTCTAAAGAGTTTATTTCGTTTCGAAAAGACAGAGTAGAAAAATGAGGCGGTGGTATAATTGCAGTAAGAAAAATTCCAAGCGCACCTACTTCAGACGGGTTGTGTAATAAAATTTTGTGGGGCATGCTTCAGCTTTCATGTGTAACCTGTTCTGTTGGGGTTCGTTACCATCCGCCAGACTCAAAAGACACATTCATTAAATTCCTACACGAATTGTTAACTTTTGTGCGTGACGGATTTCCTGGCTCACCTATGATTCTGGCGGGCGACTTTAATTACCCTGGAATTAAGTGGCGGACGGGCACATCCACAGGTAGCCCAGAGAAAGCTGAATGTAAGAATTTTTCTGACGTCATTTTCTCTTACGGATTAAGCCAAATAGTCTCCTTGCCAACACGGGGGATTGCTGTCTTGGACCTAATGCTTACCACTGAACCCGTCAACGTGTCTATTCGAGTGTTAGATTGCATCAGTGACCACAACGTCCTCCATTGTGAATACGAACTAAAGCGTAAAGAAGTGCGCAAGAAAAGAAAAGAATTTATGATTATGCGCGAGCAAATGTTGAAATGATCACCAGTAAGCTCAAGCCTTTTTGTGTAGAATTCTTCAGCGGCATGCATTATTGTGATATCAATGATAACTGAACGATTGTTTGTCGTCCAGTACATGTTTGTCGACAGTACAGTTTGTCGTCCAAGAACAGTACATTCCACAAATACAAATACCTCTACAAGCACATGATTCACCCTACTTACTCAAAACCTAAACTGTCGACATCTGATGATGCCTGGAAGTGCGTGCTATCGGGAACAATTACATTTATGCAAAATCGAAATTGAAGCAGCTAAAGACAAATTTTTAACCATGATATTTCCAGCATGTTAGCCAACAACACAGAAAAAAATTATGAAAAATAATAAACCCCATACCGTCGTCATCATGTTTCATATCCATCATGAAAGAGAATGAGTTCCTTCCACCATCAGAGGTCGCTACTGCATGAAATTCTTTCTTTTGTTCTGTTTTTACAAGTGAACTTCCTGTTACCGCTAATATTGACTTTGATTCTACTACCTCCATCAAGAATGATATCATAATCACTTAAAAGGGCGCAAAAGCTGCTATTGATCGCCTTTCTAACAGCTCGGCTCCAGGCTCAGACGGAATCTGCCCAAAACTGCTAAAAATAGCTAAAACAGTGATATCTTGCATTTTCGTCTGTCTTTTTCAACAATCTATTCATTGTTGAATATTGCAATATTTCACTCTGGTGACCCATCATGTGTCTCTTTTCCCATTTCACTGACCCATTTCACTGACCAGTGTACCATGTGAACTATTACAACACGTTATATCATCTGCAATTATGAAATACCTAACGAAGCACAATCGTGTCTTGATTAACCAACATGGGTTCCAAAAGGGTCGCTCATGCGAGACGCAGTTATTCGGGCTAGACTCCGACCTATACCCTGCTATTAACGACTCATCACAAAAAAAAAATCACCGCATATCCATGACGTGAGCGATGATGAGTGGGCGAAGCACCGGGGGATCATTCGGGTAAACCAGAGCTACGGACGAGAGAGAAAGAGCGCGCGTCGGGAATGAACGCTCTTGTGCACCGCAGCGCCCCTAGCTACGGACGAGAGAGAGAGCGTCGGGAATGAACGCCCTTGTGCACTGCAGCGCCCCTAGCAACGGATGAGAGAGAGAGATAGCGCGTGTCGGGAACGAGAGAGAAAGAGAAAGATAAAGAGAAAAGAACGCATTCGGGTAAACCAGAGCTACGGACGAGAGAGAAAGAGAGTGCGTGTCGGGAAGGAACGCTCTTGTGCACCGCAGCGCCCCTAGCTATGGACGAGAGAGAGAGAGAGCACGCGTCGGGAACGAACGCTCTTGTGCACCGCAGCGCCCCTAGCTACGGACGAGAGAGAGAGAGAGCGCGTCGGGAACGAGAGAGAAAGAGAAAGAGCACAGCTGCGCCTCTAGCGGGAGCGGCGAGCATGGCTACCACAGCGTGACGAGGGACAAGGCTCGACCCTAAGGAGCTTCGTTCGCCCCTAATAGGCGCCATATTTATTGATTTTCGGAGGCTTTCGTCAAGGTAGCTCATAACCATTTATTAATGAAACTTCGCTGTTTTAATATAAATAGCAGGACTACGAATTTGATTATTAACTTTTCAGCTAACCGGCACCAATTCCTAAATGCTAATGAATATCCTTCTCCGCGATCACTAGTGAAATCCGGGTGCCGCAGGGCACTGTTTTGGGACCGATTTTATTTCTGCTTCACGTCAACGACCTCAGCAATAATATTAAACACGTAATTAAGCTATTTGCAGATGACTACGTAATTTATAGACGAATACTTAACCCTTCTGACACTGACACTTTGCAATCTGATCTCGCGAGATTACCGACTGGTGTAGTGGAACAGTGGAGGCGATATCTTTCACTAGAGCCACTAACGCCATGCTTACCCACTACTCGATGAACGGCATTATTATTGCAAATGTGCACACAATAAAACACTTTGGAATTCATCTATCTTCAAACGTTTCATGGATTTAACACATCGATGCGACTACTAGCAGCGCGTGCAGAACCCTTGGCTACATCAGGCGTAACTTATATTCGGCAAACAATCTACTATATAATCAACCTAAACGATACTGGTTCGTTCAAAAGCGGAGAACGCGTCTTTCGTTTGGAACCCCCATCAGTCGTACGTGATGAAAAAGTTCGAGTCAGTTCAAAACAGAGCAGCCCGCTTCATTACGAGAAACTACTCTCGAACGTCTAGTATCACTAACATTAAAATATCCCTAAAGCTGCCCTCACTTGAAAATCGAAGACTGATAGGACTTCTTTCCCATTTTCCCAAGCTTTATCACTGCAGGCCATCTTTCAGCGCATGCCACAACAGGCCCGCCCATCGTATCTTCCCGGGCCTTGATCATCCCATTAAGGTGCAGCCCGTTCTTATGCGCAATAGCTTCTTCAGTCACTCGCTCCTCTTTCTCGCGATATATCACTAGAACATGTTACCAAATGAAATCGTATCCGCTCTAAGTCATGACGAATTCCTAGCAAAACTAAAACACCATTTTAACAGAAAAACGTAGGATGCTCTTGATCACTCATCCAAGACGTCAGTGTGTTCTTGTGCTCCTTTTCTTGTTTCACTTTTTTTTCCACCTTATTTTGGTGTTCCGTGCGCACATGGCTTTGTTTTAGGTTAGCAACGGATTCATTGTACTGCTTAACTCTCTTTCTGGTTGTGTTCTTCTTTGTTTGTAACATACAGTATCTGTTGGAACGTGTACCTATTTTAACAAGCATTTCCATTTAATTACACAGTCGAAGAAACCTTAATTTTTTGTCACACACATTTTAATGAGCATATGGGTCTTCAAGGTTTAGGATGTGTCGTTGTACTGCTTTTACTGCTTTTTTTTTTTCGCTTGTGTTCTTGTTTTAATTTTAATACGCATTATCTGTTTGAATCCGTGCACTGTAAATATAACTGTTTATTGTAACACCCCTATGTAGCGCCCGTATGTGCCTTTAGGGTACTTGAACAAAAAATAAATAAAAAGAAGTAGAACTCCTATGTGGCTGTCAGTGAGTGAGTGAGTGAGTGAGTGAGTGAGTGAGTGAGTGAGTGAGTGAGTGAGTGAGTGAGTGAGTGAGTGAGTGAGTGAGTGAGTGAGTGAGTGAGTGAGTGAGTGAGTGAGTGAGTGAGTGACTTGGGAGGGAGGAAGCAAAATGTCAAAGTTGTAAAGAAATTATTTGGTGGCGCGTGCAGATGGCAATGCTGCATTTACTGCGAATTGAAAAGGCGGTCTCACATTCCAACTCCAGTCGCCTTTACGAAAGGCAGCAGGGCTGTAGTAGCTTCCAGTGTGGGTGACGTTCGAAACCACGGTCCCGATACCATAGCTCTGCGAGTGGTCTGTCGTCCGTGCGGCTTAGGGGAGTTCAGAGAGGAAGACTTCGGCAGTCTGCAGGAAATCAGTGTCTTAATAGGCGCTCAGTAGTCTACTTACGGCCATAACCGCGTAACTATAGCCGCTTCCACGTGAGAGTCATGTTCCTCAATGATTATACGAACTCTACCCTCTTCTCGTGAACAAATCTCCCATGCGGAGGCCTATGCGTAAGGGTGTTGCAAACTTATTTTACTTACCGTTAGCCTGTTCCCAGCTTTTCGTACTGTTGCTTCGCGGTCCGACGAGCCCACGCATACACCTCAACCTGACGAAATTATCACTGCCGTAGACAATATAACAGGCTGATACCATGTGATAACAGGCTTCCGATTAATAATTGTGTGGCTATGTGACTAATTCCGAGTAGGCTTAATATGGCGCAGCCGATTAAGAATCATGCTCTAAGCATGATCTTCAATACTATCTATATCGATGCGCAATAACAACAATGACGAGGACGACGATCAGTAAAGGAAACAGGAGAAATGAAGAGGCCGTACAACACCTTTTCAAATCTGAATCCAGAAATCCGTACTGGCGTTCACATGGGGTCTTGCATAATACATGAGTCATGTACGCATATGCAGCTCCCGAATGCGGCATTTTTACGATGCTCGTTATGTAACAGTTATGCGTCACCTGAAGTTTAGGCGAGTTATGTGTGGCGGGTTCTAACGCTACAACGTCGGAACAAAGCTGTCTTGCCGAAGCACTGCTTCAGCTAAGCTGATGTACATTTTTTAACGACAGCTGAAACATACCGAAGTTTCATCTAATATCGCTTGTTGTCTTTTGCCGTTGTTTTGACGCGTTGTGACGTTCGTGCCTAACAGAAAGTTTCGTCATTCTATGACACGCCCTAAGATGTGTTTGCATCATGAGCATCATTATGTCCATTCCTTCCTGTCTTATCGTCATTTTGGCTCGCTTAGATTCATAAAAAAATACTCACTGCATACTTTATCTTGCATTCGTTCTGATCTTTAGAAAAAGAACGTATCATGTGTTCCCAAAAGGGTTACAGTGCATGTACCACAGGCTGATCGTGTGTGAACCATGGTGACGGTGTTGTGTTCGCAAGCAGTGACTGGTTCTAAGAATACGTAAACTCTATACTCCGTTTCGTAATCATGCTGCACTGCGATGGGTGTTGAAAGACGTGCTCAGGAGCTCGAGGTTGGTCTGGCGACTGTGCTTGAGAGAAAAGAGAGGACGCTCTGACGTGGAGGAACAGGTGGCGTAGGCGCACGTTAATTCGTAGAGAATTTACGCTTATGGCTCGTTCTTGCTAGCAGTAGCCTGTACTCACTGCGAAACCAAGTCTAGTCACTGCATAGGACTCTTTTTTCAAAGCCATTGAAGGAAATTGCAGTCACGGCGCATACTTTGCAAGAAAAAAAGAATACTTAGTATGCGAAGCATTCTTGATGAGTACCACCTAGTTTTCTGTAACGATTATCTGGCCGTTTTCCTAGGCTTATCCCGAAGATAGTGCTGTCTAAAGATGTAGGCTGATGTGCAGCGCTTCGATGAACTTCTTTGACGCCAACTGTGTATTACAACAACAACAAATACCCCCCTTTGCTGCACTCCGCACCAGTTCGCAACCGGTCGCAAAAGTATTGACCGTTCGCTGCAAAACAGTTATGATTTATAAGAACAATCCTATATCACACCTTAAACGCTTCGAATTACGTAGATTTAGGCTGCAGTGAAGTCTAAGGTTTATTTTTGTGGTACCAATGTGAGTGAATGCGTGGTATGTTTTGCAAGCCACGCCAGAGAACATGACGGACAAGCAAGGGGACAACAAGACGATTACAAGGTGCCTCGGGATCGTATTGATGTCTCCTTGCTTGCCCCTTTGTGTTCTCTGGAACCGTTCGCGAGCCACGACAAACCAACAAGCTCGACAATACGTTTTGACTGTAATTCGTTGTCGTCTTCTTGCAGATTGAAATCACGAGCACAGAGTGAAGAGGCACTCTCGCAAGATTTCGAAGGGGAGAGCGAACGACGACCTCGGCGGAGGCCCAGTCGCGAAGCCGATTCGCGCCGCTCGAGCACCGCCGTATCCGCAGACCGCGAGGAAACCGAGCAGGAAGCCGACACCAAACCGGAAGTTGAAGCAAAAGCGGCAGTAGACGCGGCAGAAGCTGCGCGGGACCGCGCCGGCGGCAGCAGTAGTGCGGAGGAGGCATCCTCGGACCAGGAAGCGCGCGCCGGCGGCGGCGACCGCGTTGAGGCGTCGCGTTCGACAGCAGAGGCCGCTAGGGCCGCGTCCGAAGCCGACGGGGGTCGCGACGAGGAAGAGACAAAGGTTGAGGACGGGTACGGGGGGCGCGAGGAGGCGGAACCGGAAGGCGAGTCGCGTGACTACTTCCGCGAGGAAGGTCCCTACCGTTTGGAAGTGACCGAGGAAGAAGAGCACGAAGAGAGCGAGGTCGCGCAGGCGACTTCAGTCGCGCCCGTAGGTAAGGCAGGTGACGTCATCACCGCGCCATCGAGCCAGCGCACGTGGAAGGCAACTGGTGGTGGCGACCGAGCATCCCGAAGGAGTAAGTACCCCAACAGCGTAGGACAACCCCAACTCCAGAAGCAGCTACAAAAGCAGCAGCAGCCGTCCACGCGGGCGCCAGCAGCGACTAGAGGTGGTGCAAGCAGAAAACCGGCGGCAGCCGGTGGTGCGAAGGCGTCACCGCCGACTGCAATGAGCGTTCCCGAAAAAGTTACCGGCGCGAGGAGCCGCAAGCAGTCGCGGGGCCAGTCTTCGGGAGTCACGGTGCAAGTCGCCAAAGTGCGGCTGATTCCAGGCAGGCCTGCGGCTGAGGCCGGAACGGCCGAAGCTGAGTCCGAGGTGTCGGAGATCAGGGAGTACGTGAAGCGAGGTGGCGAGAGGATTCGAGACGACCGTGGCGAACGCGACGCGTCCAGGAGGGTGTCCAGGAAGGCGGTGAACAATGTCGACACAGCGCGCACGGTGGTCGAAAGCTACAGAAAGAGCGACGCTGCCGCGGCGGCGGCAGCAAAGAAGCCGAAGAGAGAACGGACCTTCGACGTTGAAGTGTACGTGACTGAACTGGGCGAGGCAGGAACGCAGACGGGGGGAGTGGCCGGAGCTTCCGGCAAGGGCGTGAAGGAACGTGGATCCTCATCCAAAGGTGGAGGCGGTGGCAGTGGCGTACGGCGCCGGTCCAGGAGTAACAAGTCGTTGAGCAAAAGTGATACTCGCGGCAGCTTGCTAGGCGACATGGGACACGTAAGGGGTGACAAGGGTGCGGACACTACGGACGCGGACGCGAGTAGCCTAGCCGATAGCGCAGGGATTAGTCAAGACAATCCGTCGTTAGAAGACCACGGTGGAGCCGAACGGTCTGAAATTGAACTCGACAGATTAGACAAAGAACGAGACATCGAGGACCCCGGGAACGGCATTGACGGGAATATTTCTGCGGATGATGAAGGTTCTGTTGACGAAAACAAAGTTGAGCGCGCTTCCGCTCTGAGCGAAGTTCCTGATCCTGCTTTGGATAGCGGCGTAGACGGCGACGAAATCAAGCCTTCCGTGGCAGAGTTGCAAAGCTCGGCTAATGCGCCCGAGCTAATGGAGAAAATCAGAAGTGCCGAACAGAGTGAAGTAGACAATGATGTGGTGAAGCCAGTGACGGAAGACGACGCAGGCAAGACAAAATCTAGCAATGAAAGTGCCACCAGTGGAGAACAAGATGGCATATCGGGCCAGAACGCGGCTGATAAGCCAGCTGTAGCCGACGAACCCGAACACGAAGTTGAACCAAATGAAGTCGGACAGTCAACAGGCACACCTGACCAGAAGCAAGCGGAAGGTGACGAAGTCCAGGGGCGTGTTACGGCAGCACCTGATAAGTTTGACAAAACTAAATGTCATGTAGACACCACAGATCCCAATCCGGAAGACATGGTGACCGAACCAGGCGACTTGCACGAAATCCACGCCCAAGAAGAAAAAAAAGAGGCCCGTGGCAGTGACGACCAGAAGGATACCGTCCACAGTCCGAATGAAACAGAAGCAATTAAAGAAATCGAAGGGGACGACGCGCACAAATCCATTCACAAAGATCAAGAAATTGAGACCAGGGAAACAAACGGTGACAGGAGTGCTGTCACGAACGATGAAGGCAAGACATTGGTAGGTGATGAGAATAACGCGATAGAACGTGAAGCTCCTCTTGAAGAAAGGGGACACACACCAGAGGAAGGCAGTAAGCGGTTAGATGGAGACCGCAACGATGCCGTCAATGGTATCGTAGACAAGAAATCCGAGGAACCACAGGACGTCCTTGATAAGGCTGATAGCCATGCTGAGAATGAATGCGGCAATGTTACAAAGGTCGACGATGCAGTGGAAGGACGGCCGGAACTTGACACAGACAGAAATGTGTCCGGGGTTGGGACTCGACCAGGAACAGGTGTAGCAGCAGAGGCAACTTATTCTCAGGGCGATAAAAGCCACAACGAGCGTATGGTTGATGGCGCTTCAGGACCAACTGGCGACCACGCAGACGTCGAAGATGGGGAAAATCAGGCGGGCACTCCAGAAGCAAAAGTTGAACATGGGGATGATATGGAAGGTGTATTGATTGAAGACGTTAACAATGGGAGCAGTGATGCTGCGCTAGAATCACGGGAAGTGCGTCGTGAGGAGAATGATATCGCTAACGCCACTAGCGACGCTGACGAGGAAAGCAAGTGGGAAAGAGCGTGATCAAATAAGCGAGGAGAAAATCAACGGCCTTCCGGATGCCGGTCAAAATGATTCGAATGAAGCACCGGTGCTAAATGCAGAAACGAGCGAATATGCTACGATGTCAAACGAAAACGACGAAAATGCGATCGGAAACGAGGTCGCTGGAAGCGAAGTTGAAGTATCGCCACATGAAGAAGCAAACGACTATATCGCGCACGAGGCTACAACAATCGAGCCCACGACTCTTAGCGAAAAGAACGAAAAAACGAACGGTGTCGAAAATTACGCGACTGAACCTGCAGCCGAGACGTCTCCGCCTGTTGAAGACGTGGATGATGGGAAGGACGAAGCCACACACACAGAAACAAAGGAAGAGCCTCTGTCAAACGAGAAAGCCTTAGAAAATGATGCAAAAGCAGACAACGGGGAAAAAACTCAAGACGGAAGCTTACATACAGAAACAAAGGAAAAAGATGAGCGAGACAGCAATAGTGAGCCAGACGCAGTTGAGCTGGATGTTGTGCCGAGGGATGAAGCGCAGGTGACAAATACTAGCGCCGATATTGGCTCTCGAGACGCAGCAGATAACGATAGTAACAATGAAAAGCTTAACGAAGAAATACAGACACCTAGAACGGGAGCACACACTTCTGAACAAGGTGCGAATCAAGAGAACGCGGAAGAGGTGTTTGCGCACGAACCAATCCGTGACGGCAACTTAGAACAGGGAGATGTATCAGATACGCTGAACAATCGCGAAGCAACAGCCTTGGAAACATTGCACCCTGCAGGGACTACACAAGAGGTATCGGCCACAGATAACGAGGCGAAGAAACAAAAGAATCACAGTCGTAGCAGTGAGGACCCTGTCTCTCCAGATTCAGCGCCGATCGTTGAGACTGAAGAAGGCAACGCGGAACCAATCCTCGCTGCCGGCGAAGAAAATGGCGATGAAGAGGGACAAGGTGACATGCACCTTGAGGACAAAAGCGGTGATAACGAAGACCACAGTGATTCGCTTAGGCATCACCCGCGTGAAGAGGGTCACGAAATAGAGGGAACAGAAGTGCCCGAACAAGAGCAGCAGGAAAGTGAGACCGATGTCGTGGCGCCTAACATGGGTGGCGAGAAAGCTGGAGACGGCGACACGCGGGAGTCAGCCGATGTCTTCGAAGTGAACGTCGAACAAGAAACAGCTGCAGAAACCACTGGCACGAGAGGTGATATAGAGGAAGCTGACATCTCTGAGGGGAATGCTGAACTAGAGGAAACCGCAATGTCTACAGACAGTGGGGAAAGTACGGAACAAACTGAAAAATCTGATGCCAATAATGTGGAAGAAGAACAGGCGAACGCAAAAGAGCTTCGCGACAGTACAAATGATGTTAATCAAACCGACGCCAATGCCAAAGACGCCGTAAAATCCGCAGACCCAAATAGCGTTGCCGAGGAAACGGAAACAGATATACACATTGCTACCACGGACCGCGCTTCACCAACCACTGATGCAGACACGTCGCGTACTGAGGAGGACAGTGCGTTCGCCGATGGTACGTGCACCAGCACTCCTTCGCCCGCCACGAGCAGGGCTGAGTTGACGTCGCCCAAAGACCTCCTCCGAGAGGGAGAGAACCTCGACGAAGGCATCCTAGCGGACGAGCCGCCCGCGACGAGGGGCTCCCAGCAAGACCGGAAGAAGAGAACGGAGAAGGCGACGGCGCGGTCGACGCGACTTCTTCGAGCAGCGGCCGCGGGAGCCGCGGTACGGTCACCGAAGTACCGCTGCCCGTCACGCACAGGCCGCAAATCCGGGGCCCACAACCCAAGGCTTCGAGGAACGCGGAAGCTGCGAAAGCGCCGAAAATCAGGGCTCCGAAGGGCGTCAGCGTGCTGCCGTCGAGGTTCAAGCCACCGGCGACGAAACGAAAAGCGAAGGAACATCCTGCGATTGCCGGGACCGGAGGCGTGCGCAGGGTCCGCTCCGACGGTGAGCACATCCACCAGGCGTCCGTGGCGGCGTCGAGAACTGCGCTGACGACGCCAGAGCAGCATCATCCGGGCAATGCCAGCAGGCTGCTTGGCAGGCATAGCCGCAGTGTAAACATGGAGGAACACGGACTCCTTGAGAGTAAGAGAGCCCCTTGGAAGCGCAGCTCGCACGCCTTCGTTCAGGTCACACTCCCACTCTCTTTATCACTCTCTCCTGTCTGTCTCTCTCTCTCACTATATCTTCCTTCTTGTGTGTGTGTGTGCGTGTGATAGTGTCTTTACTCGTGTACGCAAGCGCGCATGCCGTGAAAACGGCTATTATTTAACAACCAATTTCATCGAAGCTGTTTGCAAAGTCTTCCCGCTCGTATCCTTAGAAGACATTAATGCTTTCTTTAGAACTGTGAAGTAGCGTTAGGTTCAGTAAGAGTAACTGTAATAAGTTGATTAACTTAAAGAACACAAACAAGATTATGAAAGCCATAGAGATACAGCTTTATGAAGCAAATTTTTTAATTATGCATAGCGACAGGCCAAACATAAAACCAGGTTGAAAGTTTCGAGTTCGAACGCCGGAAAAGGTGCGCCAGGACTTCGCCTTGAAAAATATTGGTCGCCCTGTCAAAACATCTTTCGCCTTTCTCGAAGGTTTCCAAATGGTTCAACGTTTTATCTAACTTTGGTCAAGCGGAGTAAATTAGGAGCAATTTATGGCTAAACACTTCCGTTTAGCCTCATTTACCATATATCATTGCCAGTTTTGAGATACGCTATCTCAAGTTACCTACTTCCGAAAAATAAGTCGGAAAAGTTAGTGCCAGTAACACGATGGTAGTAGTGAGGTTCCAGATAGGCAGTGCTTCATTGCTTTTGCTATTTTTCGCTTGCGCTGCGTTCTTCGCAGTCGCGAGGCTACAGAAAAAGCTGGACACTCTTCGGGAGGAACGACTCGCCTGCGAAGCCAAGAGGGAAGACCTTCTGCGACGCGCAAAATTCCTCCAGAGCAAGGCTACAACTACACGAGACCAAGGTGACAACAGCAGTGCTTGCATAAGATAACTTTTGCTCAGTGGCGCAAGAAAGAGTATGCAGTAGGAATATTTCATGGGATAGAAAATATAAAAGTGACGCGATTAGAATCCAAGCTTTCGAGATTAGAGACCTGCTTGAAGCAGTTCCAAGCAACCTCATCTTAATTTACGTCTACACGGTAGCTTGAAAGGCCGTCGAGGTAAAAAGTAAGGCAGATAACTGTGGATGCAACTTTATGGAGCCGAAGATTTCCATCCTTTGAGGACTTGTGTGCTAATGACACTCAAAGCGGTCTGCAACGAATCTCTCTTCTGTCGCATACACTGAGGAACGTAGATGCTGCCAGCAGCCAACTAAGTCAAGGGCATTAAAGAACGAACAGTCGCCCTTTTAAATGGATGGAAAAGATAGGCGATGAAAACATATAATTTTGAATTTTCATCATGTATAAGTAAAACAGGTTTTACGCGTAAGTCACACTGCCTTCGCTTCGAAGCATTTGGCAAACAAATTTTCAGAGCATTTACAATAGTTGCGCTCTTTGGCCATCCCTGGCCCTGGCGCCAATAAACCCGATGTGTCATCATCACCGCCATCATCATTTACGACAGCAATGAAACAAAGAGAAGCTGTCCTGCACCAAATATCAGCTCAGTACACAGGACCTCCAGCTCATCAAAAAAAAAAAAAAAAAAAAAAACAAGTGATGAAAGAGCAGTTTTCATACCGAATGAGGTCTCAGCAGTTTCCGACACAGACTACAATACTGTGTACCTTGCCCAATTTTAAACCCTGTAAAATTTTCAAAACATCTGTCTACACGAGAAGCGTAAACAGCTGGAAATAGCGTGAATTACGCCAGTCTTAACAAAGGAGACGCACGTTTATCTCGCAGCACGCGACATGTGGCGTCGGCGCTACGCCGAGGAAAAGAAGATTACGCCCAAGTTGGAGGAAGAGAGCGCCCGCTGGAGGCTGGAATTGGAGCGGCTGCACCGGGAGCTGCTCGCCAGGGTCGAAGGAGAGCTGCGCCTCACCGGCTACCCACGCTTCGAGCAACCCTCGAACAAGGTGCGCGCGCGCACACGGCGCTTCCAACGTTCGGAGCGAAATTCCAGGGTTTTTGCAAATTCGGAAAGTGCAGTTCGACTGCGAGGAGTCTGGCCAGCCGGCGACCGTGGTTTCGTGAATGCACTGGTTGACGTCACATCATCAAAACTGTCCGTTGTTGAGAAGGAGAACACCTGGAAATGCCTAATGTAGTGCTGACAGCTGTCCTTTGTGTCGCCGAATATTTCAAGTATACAAATCGTCCTCCGCCCCTTATAGAGAGATAGCAAAGGGGCCCCCTTGGTAGGTGCTTCCTTACGCTTCTCCTAAAGCACCCAATCCGAAAGCCGTCAGCAAAGAGGAAATATGTTTTTATGAGCGACGCTAAAGTACGTAAGCATGACCTAAACTTTAAATTTTGTTCAAATTTGTTCAACACAACGTAGACATAAGAGACACAGGCAAAAGAAACCCAGAGAATAGATTAAGAATCTGCGTCACCTACAAAAACCTTGAAAAGCTACAGAACTCGCAGAAACCATGCCTGTGCATTTAAACTTAACCTAGCCCCAGGAGTGTAAAGCAGTGTCACTTACGGTCATGGCAGCGGATGTACAACGTTCTTTGAACTTCAGGCGTGATGTAGTACATGAATTTGGGAGGAGGCAGCTGACTAATTAGCCGTGTATGCAATTCTAACGCACCAAGGCTACCAGGTTCGAGAACCTCACCATGCAATGCGCGAGAATCAGGGAAACTGAGGGGTTCGATTTTGTGTCTGTAACAAACGCATGAAGCCCGCTAACAACGAAGCCAAGGAAGGCCCTCACCAGTGACCAGTTGTCGTTTACTACACTTTAGTTTCCTCTTTTTGTTCATGCAAAAAAAAATAAAAAAATTGTTTTCCTACGTTTTCATTGCCTACGCTGTCGTTGGCTTCGTGCGGCTGTTACTCCCGTAAAGTTGTTGCAGGCAATAATTTGACACCACGCAGCAAACTTGTAGTGCATTTTCGCCACACCAACTTCATCACTGTTCTGAAATCAATGATGTTCGAGCCGGGGTTCACGGCAGGATCATATGAACGCAGCATAGTTTATTAGATGTGCACCCAGCATTAGAGCAGGGATGCGTTAACATATATATTACTATTTCCTCTCATGCGAATTATTCAATTTAAATACATTTTGTTGCGACCATCGTCATATCTTTTATATCTATGAGATAGTTTAGACTCTCCAGGAGATAACGGACACCATTTTTTTTTGCCGTCACCCTTCAAATTCAAAAGCTGTTTTGCCGCACACGTGCTCGTAGAAAGGCAGAGCACCCTTTACAGGACAAAAACGAAGCGGGCGGCAATTGTGAAAGTCGCAAAAGAAGAATTTCATGCGGCCGACGGACTTTTTGCTAAGGAAATGAATGGTATTACTTTAAAGGAAAAAAAAAGAGTACGAGTCTTTGAACACAAATACCAAATGACCCAGATAAGTTTGCCACGCAGAGAAATTGAAGATAACACTACCGCGTAAGAGGAACACGAAATTAGCCATCTATCATTTTCAAATATTCACGGAGGGTCGCACTGTATCCCGCCGGCTAAATCCTGGGAAGCAAACATAGCCTTTTAATTTGCCAGGGTTCGGTAGCTCAGGAAAAATTCGCCATGTCTAGCTTTCATTCCTGGTTCCCATCTCTGATCTAATGGCAGCCTAAGGGCCTCGATCGAGGATTTGTAGCACGCCGCACCAGGGGGTGTGCCACAAATACAACGCTATTCAAAAGTATCAGAGAAAGTAAAAAAAATGTATAGTTTTAAAAGCAGAGACAGTAGAAAGATGCGATTTTCACAGGAATGTACGGAATGGCAAAGGAATTTCTAATAACAATTACTTATACTGGAACTATAGTTACATTTGCCACCGACAGGTGGTGGTTCAGTGGCTTCATCAGTAATTGGTAGTTGAGGCCCGACCCGGCTGCACGAGAAAAGAAAAATGCCGAAGGAAATATTCGCAGCAAAATGAGGCATGTGTCTGCAGCATCGAAAACCCGGAAATGGCTCGGCACACCGCAACGAAATGCCAAGATATTAACGGAAGAGAGAATCATAGAGAACGTCCACTTTCCAGAAGCGCTGAAATTTAAAGCGGATGGAACCACTTGACGAGCAAGGGAGGTTTATAATACTGGTGACAAGCAAAAAAAAAAAAAAAAAAAAACACCCAGGGAAGTCACTGATATAGTTCGGATTCTTTCCGGTGTAGATAGCTGTACCATACACTGAACTTTTAATGCAGAGAGGCAGTATAAAGTAGACATAGGCAAAATCTCAGACTGCTGTAGATGTACTAAAGCCTAATTAGCACAAGCAGACAAGGTAATTCAGTTTCGCCCCCCCCCCTCCCCTTTTTGGAGGAAAAGGCAATATAAATCATTATCATCATCATATGTTCATAACCTACGCGAATATGAAAGGCTACATCCAAATTACGTTCAATAGGCAGTAGTGGCTGAACGCCCACATGCTCCTAAGAAATGTGCTCAACGAAACTAAATGTTGAATGAAAGGCTACTCGTTGCATATACAAAATCAGATTTGAACCCACACATCGCGAGTAATTGTTAATAAAACGAAGTCGGTGTGCTCGCTTATATAAGAACTGCAACCTGGGATGGCTGGTGTTGATTCCTTATTAGCTGCAGTGCGGCAGGAAGACAAAGAACAGAAACGAAGCGAACACAAAAAGCAATGTGTTTTTTTTATGTTCGCTTCCTTTCTGTCGTTTGTCTTCCTGTCACACTGCAGTTAATAATGTTCCCTCATATAGCTCACTACTGTACACTGGCACACGGTGCTACAGCGCTAACTTCTCAGTTTGGCAGTTTGGGAACGTCCACTTTCCAGAAGCGCTCAAAACGTTTTTGCTATTAAGTACATTTCATCTGCTTTTGAACATTTTCCCCCAAATCACACCAAATTACTTTGTAAAAGTTTAGAATTATTAAAGTTCTCCTTTCTCTTTTTTGCTACTTTAGTGTCACCCTGTAACGCCCCCTTTTTGACCATGTCATGAAAAGTTTATATTGGCCCCTTATTTAGTGTACGTACGTAACATGTCTTGTTGTTTTGTTTTTTTCAGCTGAGCTACAAAATAATGATCGCCAAAGTGCTCCAAGAGATTGAGGACCTGAAGCGACGCCTGGAGTACACCCGCATCACCCTCGGAGCCGAAGTCAGGGTAGGCAGGCTCCCTCTTTTACGCACTTGCTGCGTTACACAAACACAAACCGTCTATCATGAAAGGAAAGCCCTTTTCTTTCTGAACTTAGACGCACTGGGGCCGTTCTACTCCGGCGGCAGCGTTTATGGCGCGGCTGAGCGCGGCCGTGCGGTCCCTAACTTGAAAGTGATCCGAGACGGGTACAATGTCTACATGCGCCGAGTGCTGATAGCTTCGTGTGCGATGTGTTCTCGCCGCTTAGTTCGCGTTGAAGCCAGAGACAGAGCGAAGGTCAATTCGCTCACTGTTGCTGCCGCTCTTGCTCACGCGAGCGTTTTTGCTGGTGCTCTTCCTCGTGTGCGCGTGACACCATGCAAGTTGATTTAGTGTGTAAGCGAATGTTGACATGTTAATACGGCCAATAAAACCATATATACATCCTCACTTCGTAGAGCTGTCTAATTGCTATCGCAATAGATGCATTGCATTTCAGGCGAAACTGCGACTTTCCTTATGTACTTGAATTTCCATTTATTCATCACTTCTTTAATGCAATTAAGAACTACAAATAATTTCGCGTATATTATCCTTCGTGTCATTGTTTTTTTGACTTCTAATAATTTGACTAACAATGGTCGAGCCCGTCGGTTTCATTAATTCTCTTGTATATATATATGACACCTGTAATGCTAACGTACTCAAAACAAATTCGGAAGCCGTGTTCTCCAACATATTGGTCACGACTGAACACGAATACAAGCACGCACACAGAGCAAGAAAATTGCAATGAAGTGGACATGTGAAAAAAGGGGAAAAAAAACTTACGACATTTTTTTCGGCAAGTGAAATGAAAGCAAGAAAATACTGTACGTACTGCAGGAACAACGAACAAAAAATACTACATAGCGCATATTTTTCTCGTACCAATATATCATATATACGATAGCGTATTGTTACCAGTGAAGCTGTGCGAAACGTTACTGGCAACGAGAGGCACCCGTTGTGTCTCAAAATGGGTGGTGACGAAAAACGCTCATGTAAGCCCATGCCAGCGTCCATCGTCAGTGAAACCGGCATTGGCGTCGAGTTGTTTGCGCTGCCAGTCACTCTCGTAGATCGATAAAGCCACTGCGAATGTTGGCCGGCCGGTATATCTTACAAGGTCGATCCGAATAGGTCGCGAAGCTTTGGGCGAAAAGCGGTTCAGAACGCATTGTCACCGACATCAGCAAAGGTGGCTATGGGAGCAGCGATTGCAGCGCGACTATGGTTGGAGGGAACAAACATTGGGAAGAAAAAAGCGTTTTTAAATTAAAGCAAGACACAGTTAGATTCAATCAATGAAAATAAAATTCCTAATCAATTTTATATACGCATGGCAACAAAAGCAGAGACAACTCTATTTTACTTGATCATTATCAACAAATACCTTTTTTTTTTCAGCGCCCACCGATAGCGGCGGTCGTTGACCCCGCTATCACTTGCAATGCAATGCAGCTCTTGATGTGAGCAGAAAGGCGCGCTCGCAAAGTTCACCTATTACAATATGCCCCCCTCACATGTTGTGTTGTTTTGCTTGTCGACGTTTGTCTGCATTTGGTGACGCGGGTAGTTTCATGGTTATTAACTTGTTCATCCAAATGTAGTGAGGTGCGACCACAAGGTAATTGTTTACTTAAGTTGTTTTCGTGCGACAGCGCTGGCTGACGGGCTTGGCGTCCGACGAAAGGACGAGCACTCTACTCCCAAAGCGTTCGTCTGCTTCCAAAGAAATCATGTTCAGTGCAGGGATCCGATTTCGACACCCGTACGGCTGACCGTTTCCTGCATCGCTTTCCGCGCTGAAAGCTCGGAACGCCCATCAAGTCGAATGGCGGGGCATTCGAATATACAGCTGTAATGGCAGGCCTCCGAAAACAAATTTCGCGCCTTTGAGAACAAAATGGCGTCAGTTCTGCTCTTAACGGATACGGCGTCACTTTATTTTTTCTTCCGCCGGAAGTATTCCCTCTTCAGACAGATGGCGCTAAGCCCCAAGAACCGCCGATGAACCACCATGTTTTGAACGTATGGGCTTCTATATGGAAGCTTCGCTACCAGGTATATTTGCCTTGTATCTTACATCATTCGAAAGATCGACGCTTGGGTAAAGAACCAGGGCACTCTATTAGTAGTGCCCTGTAGTTCACACGCGGAAGGTGCTCCGAGCTACGAAAAACACTACGAAAGAAAGATACACTGCGCGTTGACATCCTTTTTGCGTTAGGATTTGCGCGCAACACCGGCTTTGCGCGAACTAAACACTTCTTCAATGCAGCCGCAGCAAACAGAAGTTTGGCCGCTATGACGTGAAGATTCCCTTTTTCGCGATTCCACTCCTTCCTTATAATCTACCGTTCATGGTCGGCCGATACCACTTCGACCGCTGACGAAGTGGGAGAATAAATGGCAATGGGACAGAACCATTGCGTTGGTACATTGCATTAAATTACATTACATGATGATAATTATTCCTCCTGGACCAAATTTGCTAAGCACAAAAGTGATGGTTATGTTGGCAAAAGTGCTCTTTCATGTTGCTGTGCAACGTCAAATTCTCGCTGACTTACAAACTAGCGTAATCTGCATGCGAATATCATGGGTGCCGCAATTCAAAAGTGCTTCACTAGAAACCAGGAACTTCGCTCAATGAACGAAGTTGCAGTAAAAGACAACCCGATAACATCTACGTATTTTGTATCGTATTTTTTTTGCAATGTTAATAGATAACCATCTATATCTAAATGTTGGTGTTAGAGGTAACATCAGGCGAACGCACACTTCTATTAATGCTTTTAATAGCTTACAGAAGCGAACAGGTGGAGTTAGGCTACGGTATAAGTTGGCCTTGAAGGTACGTGAAGCTATGATGAAAAACGCGGAAGCTCCGAATAAGAACTCGTACAAGCGTTTCGCTAGGATCGGTAGCGAGTAAGTAAACTTGTCGAACCAAGGCGACGCAATGGAGAGGCAGTTGTTGAAACAGTAAAGTGATTAATATTCGCTCCACGAAATTTGTACGCTAACGGGAAATGGACTACTCGTGTTTTGGGAAGCAAGAATTTCTCAGGAATGCTTCCGGGCGATCGAATATTTTCACACTTATTTACACTAATAATGCGTATTTCAAGCTATTCCTTATGCTTATCCTCAACAGTAGTTCCAAAGCATGTCGCCGCTAAATAACTGCGTTCGTCCGTAAGTATTTATCGATTTTGGTACCAACTGAAATCGGTGAGTGCCGTAAAAAATGCCAGTAGAAACATTGCCTTTAAACCTGGTGCATGCATTATTTATTTATTTATTTATTTATTTATTTATTTATTTATTTATTTATTTATTTATTTATTTATTTATTTATTTATTTATTTATTTATTTATTTATTTATTTATTTATTTTTGTCGTTTATTTCTTTTAATTCGTTCGGAACGCTGCAAAAAATGTGTTTACCTTTCTGAAGTTTGAAAATGGACAGTAAACGGCAGACTAATATTTTTTAAGCAGTACTTTTGTTTCGTAAAAATAATGCAACTTTCTCGAACACAGTTTCTTTCCCAAACATAGCTGCTAGAATATCAGCAAGCAGTGTCAGTATTCTTGAATGAGAACCTACGGGGATACGATGATTGTTCGCGAGATTTCGCGCCTTCGACCTTTCCACCACTGTTCCAAGCTCGCCATCTTCGCCCACTGCCACGAACGCAGCCGGCCGCATTCTCCGACGCGTGCGTCGGTGACTATTCACGCAAGACTTCACGAAGGTGATCGCATCCCAGTAAGTGATAGCTCCGGAATAACGTCCACGAGCTCGTCCAATCGCAGAGGGAAGTGGTTAGTTTAAACACAAGTAAGGATTTATTAAAGCCAATCCTTCCTTGCGAACCGTTCCTGGGCATTCCGGACCGTGGTGCCGCCTGGGTACTGCTGCCGTTTTGCCCTATAGCTCACATTTAATATATATACATACAGTGGAATCTCGTTGATACGATTCGGACTAATACGTTATCCGGATAATACGTTTTTTTCGTATATACAATCGATCAGTCAATCAATAAATCAATCAATCAATGAATCAATCAATCAAATTTTTATCATTTCACAAAAAACTTTTACAGACAGAGGTATACAGAAGGAGATTCCATAGTAAAAACTGAATTGGGACCTCCTGTTCATGGTTAATATAAAAGGTACAATGACAAGAACGGTAGCTGAATCAGTGCAATTACAAAAATGATAAATAATGATACAGATATAAATAAATAAGGATATTAATAGACAACAATCTATCCGCAGTAAGTAATATAGTGAAGCTAGGCAACACTAACGTTGAAGAGGAGGAAAAAAGAAAGGGAAAAACAAAAATTAAAAACAACTTAACCAACATGGTGTCGTACGTAAGAACGGCAGGTCTAAAACGAAATCGGGTTATACAGTGCACTATGTCACATACATATCACATAACAAAAAATAACAAATGCTTCTTATATACGATTATTTTCGGATAATACGATTTTCGGATGATACGCTTTATTTCCTGGTTCCCGTGAGGATCAGTATCAACGAGAACCCACTGTATATATAAAGTTGAATCCCGTGCCCGATGGTGGGATCAAACCTCGGTTCCCAAGAGCAGCAGCCTGACGGCCCCTAACCATTACGGCCACAATCGTCACGTACACGTCTAATGTGCCCACGCCGCCTAGCTCTTTCAGATGACCCCCGAATGTGTCACATTGAGCAGCACCGGTGAGCGAGAGCGCATGCGCGCGCACTCGAGCAGATGAGAAGGGGTTGCATTTGGACAGTCTTTTAACGTGGATGATGTACGTGGTTCGGGCGTAGGCCTTAGCTACGTCCTTGTACTGTAATTGCGAAAGTACAGAAACTAACAAACAAGTTTCAGCGCTCTTTATGAATTTCAAGGGCAATAGTGGGGACACTTGCGACGGTTAGAGCGTTTCGTAATTTTCTCAAGTTTGTCTAAATGAACATTTCTTAAAATTTGCAGGTGTCTTGTAAAGGCGGTCGTCTCTGTGCACACCGAGTTTTATCGAACAAAACTCAGAAGTAGTGTAACTGTAAGCTTTTATCTCTATATATGCTAGTACTTTGGTGAATAAATATTTAAAAATTAACAGATGCACTACGTGAGTGGAACCTTCTTTCAAATGTTGTGCACAAAGCGAGCTTTTTACTGAACTTAGAAAATAGCATTCACTTTCGTAATCAGCTTCAAAATAATATTTTCAATATTAGAGTTCTCATATAAGGGCGATTTGGCAAGGAACATGTTTTTATCTAAAAGATCTTACCTAAAGTATCATAACTGCTTTAGTTCAATGCATTGGACAAACTGCAGCAATCGAACAAAATCTCGCACTGAAAATTGGGTTAGGCACAGAGGCAATGTTCCCTTACTCAGCAAAAATAGTGTTTTTCTTTTTTTTTTTTTTTTTCATAAATCGCCTTTAACGTGGCGGTCTCGCTCCGGCGGCACAAGCCCCCCGTTTTCAGTACTTCTGAAACAACCGTGGCGGCTCTTCTACTTAGGATATAAAGTTGTCGTATATACCATAAAAACGCTTAGTTCTTGTACATTACAACTATATATAATATATAGAAATTGATCAATGTGATTTAGAAATAAACGTTCAAGAACAAGCGTGAGTTACATGGTTTTTGCGAACTGCTGCCTCAGTTGTGACCATATTTAGAAGAAACTGGCAATTATTCTAGCTTTCCTTTTTCGATTGCTTTTGGGTAAAAGAGCAAGACACCAGCGATCTTCGCGGGGCTCGACCCGTGAGCGCGACTTGACCACGTTGTTGACGCAGAGTATAGCATACCGGTTACCGCAGAACCTGCGCTTTTTCTTTAGGCTTGATGGAAAATGAGGCGTTCCCGTCTACTGAGTGCTGCATGTGAGCAGGAAAACTTTGTGTTAAAAATTTCACTGAACTTAGACAGTGAGCGAAATCGCTGATGCACAAACAAGCTTGCTACCGCCAACGGTCATTAACGTCATTTTTGATGATTGTTCAAAAATGTGAAAAGATAAACACAGGTATAAAAACAACAAATCTCAGTTGTAAAAGCAAAAAAAAAAAAAAAAAGCAACCATTTCGACGTTTGTAGCTCTTGCCGCTAGTTGATGGGAGGAGGGGGGGGGGGGGGACTTTAGTAACACGTTTGAAGCACTTGGTGGCATGAAATTGGAAGAATCTATTCTTTATAAGGGAAGTGCTTTTGGAGATAAGATTGAAAAAAAAAAGTTTCTTTTAAAGTTACCTACAAAGCTTCGCTGTATGTCGATTCCAACAAAATTTGCTGGATGTGCCGCAATTTCGTTTCACTTTATAGTACACAGTTCTAGCGTCTCAAACATCGGGTGCTACGCAAATAAATATTCACATTAAAAAAAGGAAAAAAAAACTTATAACTTCCAGAAACAGTGTTGAAGAAGTAAGACAGTCTTGCGAGCAATATCAATATCTTCAATATCAGTTCGCCAATGTTTCTTCTTATTTCCTCTTTTTCTCTTCTTTTTTCAGCTACGGACGCACGCCGAACGGGAGGTAAAGAACCTGAGGGAAGACCTGTTGAAGAAGAAAATCCAGGTCACCCTCACAAAGAAAGAAACACAGTCCGTGATGGCACCGTTCCTCAGAGATTCCTTCTACTTCGTCGGTCCCATTTAAAAGATCGGCGCCGGACACACCAATCTCTGAAATGTATGTCACGCTCCATAGGAGAATAAAAAATAAAGGGCAAAAAAAGATTGCAAGATACTGTAAAAACAAAGTGTTAGCGAAACGTTGCGCAGTGTTACGACACCGTCCTATTGTCCGCTCTGTTCGACGGCTACCAGATAGTCTTGACATCATTTAAGCTGAAAAAAAAAAACTGGAAGTAACTGTATCCAGCCGCAGTTTACAGAGATGACTTGGTTCAGAAAGAACTGTCTGTTTTTACAGCCGCTCTGCCAGCATTATGTCTCGTGTCTGCTAAGAAAAAAAAAAGTATAACCTTCATAACGTCGGAGGCAGAAGCCATAGCGCTTAATTCCGAGGCCAGAATGCGATAAAAGCAGCAGCCAAGTTCATATCAATGCGTTGCGCAAAGGGACGTTAAAGTTTCAGGGGACGAAGATTGCGACGCGGTTTCTTTGGTAGTAGGCGCGGTAGCCTGGGTGCATCGTTTACTGAAAGTTCACGCTTCTCCAAGTGCGTCCGCGTAAATTGGATCGGAGCTTCGTTTTGCGCAAAGAATACAACCCACAAAAATACAATTCACTCCTCACGTACACGTCAGCTTCATGCGATTCGGCGTCCTTTTGTAGCGTAGATAATCCTACTAACTTTTACCGGAAAGCGAGAAACTTGGTGAAACTGCGCTTTTCCAGCTTGAACTCCCGTACACCTGAGCCGTCCCCTCTCATCTTGACGAATTACAACCGTTCGAGGGTTGAGTTATGAGTAGTGACATCAGCGTTTTTTTTATTCTATAGGAGCGGTAGCTGCGCCGGGCGGTGTATAGTTGCGTATACACGCAGGAAAAAAAAAAAGAGAAGCGATCCGCTACTGGCAGGAAGAGAGAACACGTGCCTCACGAAACATCGCGCGACCGGGGGCCATTCATTGGGGCCGTCATATATCAGGAAAGCGCCAGCCCACGGGGGCATAACACACGGCGTCCTTGACGGCGTGAGCGCGCGTTCACGGTATAGTACGTGGCGATGCATGGCTGCCACTCTACTCGCGACCTCGTTTCTCGATGAGAGCAATGGCGTGCCACGGCGTCGTTTAGCGCACGGGTTTCGGAGAAAGACCCTGTGCGCGAAAATGTAGGGGAAAAAAAAGTAAATACAGACCATACGTAATTTACTAGCGTATGTGGCGTGCCGGCCAGCACAACACCATACACTCAATATAAGGTAACGTTTATAAAGATGCGCATTCTCGGATATTAATAGGTAACTGGCACCCTGTACTCCAAGTAATGGTAATACGCCGTAAATAACGGTTCGTCACCCTTAAGATTGAAGATAGGAAACCTTAAGTGAAGTCTAAGGATTACATCATGCGGAGTAGCATTCACAGGAGCTAAGAATGAGTAACTGCGGTGACAGAAGGCCATGTTACAGTGTGCAAAAGTTGACGACTTCCGTCAATCTTAAGTGCAAATTGCCCCTGCAAATTTTAGTAACCTCGATCCTACTTTTAGACCTAACGAAAATTAGTGACGCCTACAATTCGCACGGCTCTTGCACATAGTTACGTGAAAAAGCAGCGCTTACTTAGAAAAATGTGAAACTGTGCACCTCCTTACTCTATTTAGACTGCAGTTCGAAAACGCTGTTGCCATTTTTATTTTCCTGCAGAGATTAAGCTGAACTGACAATGAAATCCACCAGTATATTTCAGCTAGAACCGATAAAATACGCTTAAAGCCTTTTTTTTCTAACGAGCATAAAATAAGCAGGATAAAGAGGAAAACATAATAAAAAAAACCAACAGTGCTTGCAGAACTTGCTTGCCTGTCCCCCCTCCCCCCCTCCCCCCCTACACACACTATGAAGTCGTTGAAAGATCATTAAGCAAAACAATAAGCTAAACTAAGACGGTAGATTACGCTCCTTGAAACTACTAAGTAGGCGGCTTTAAACGAGTGCGCTAACTTCCAATGCCTGAAGATGACGCAATATCAACAGACCACTAGCGACGCCACCTTGAATCTCTCGAACTAGCTTCCCTATGACGTCACAGTATGCGGAGATGTCTTCGCGGGAGCATTTAACTGTTTGAGATAATTTAGATGAAAGCATAAACAGCGTTTCTCAACTGTTAGCAAACTTTCGCGAGCACCTAATCTCGCGAGGTGATAAAGCAAGACCTTTGACGTCACATCGACGTCATCGCCACCGGAGCTCGGGCGTGAAAATTGAAAAGCAGAGGTTAGCGTCAGTTTCTCCGCCAAATAGAAGTTTTTTTTTGCAACATGGAGAAATGGACAAATATATTCAAAAGAGTATTCATTCGAGAAAGCTGTTTCTTTTGTTATTCCCCGTACGCTCTGATCTTTGCCAAACACTTGACTACTGTGCGCTTGATACCCGCTGAACCCAGGATGGTAAAAATTAAACCAAAGCTTGCGAAATCATACCTGTTGTTACGTCACACTTCCAAGCTTCCTCGTAGGCCTAATAGAGGCAAGTCATAATGCGCGTGAAGAAAGCTTATGCGAAAACACTGTACTGTTACTAATGTGAAAATATTGCGTATGACCACCATCGGCGATGTAACATATGTCTTGTGCCTCCATCCTTGTCGGCATCATTACGCAGGCCACATGATCTCTAATATAAGCGCCTGCAAACGCTTTCATGTACATTGACGTAGTTAGATCCGATGGTTTTGGCACGTCTCACTGCCACCTTACCCGCTTTAAAAATCACGGGAAACAGACAGATAGTGTACATATAGCATTTGTGGCATCTTGACTGAGCACGTCTCCCTTACCGCTACGTTGGGCGACGTTAAAAGAAAGAGTTAGCTTAAGGCCAACTCAGATTTCCCCGTTCGAATTGGTGCGAATAGCATAAGTACTATTATTGCGCAACAGATGAACCGGGCTTTATTCATTCAAAAGATAATAAAGGTCTAGTCAACCTTGAAGGCACGTTTTTGATATAAACTTTCAATATTTTTTTTTGAAGAAGTGCCCGTAATGCCGTAAGGTTGTAAGCTGCCTTGCAGTTGAAATTTGAAGTTCACTGATACGTCAAGTTTACAACGACTCCGTTATTTCTCATGAAGTACAACTGTCGCATCTGTATAAGGGTAACGTCTTAAGAGCGTCTGGAACATTCTTAATAATTATGTGTCAGCCTATGTTTCACGAGGAACGGTCACATTAACTTGAGTATATTTTTACCGTATATGGACAAATTACTGGCATACTCAGGAGATGCACTGTCAATTTTTTTTCTGAGTAAATGTTTTTCAAGGGGTGCTATTCCACAGAAGTTATTACAACTATTTATGTTGCTAGGGTGAAGTAATCCCAAGCATACTTAATCTTTTTAGAAACTTGAGTTCTAAGCTGCTGTGTTTGGTGAAAATTGGCAGTCTAAATCGAAATTTGATTTCAAGAGCGACTAGTTTACATTTTAAAGCACAAACTGAGCTCAAATCAGTTCAGCGCTGGCTAAACAGAACCACTTCTGTTCTTCGCGTGTATTCGAACGGGGAGCCAGCCAGCTATAACCTCCATTTGACGGAGCCGCTGGCACGTGTTTCCGTGTATCTTGTTCTCGAATCCACCCTCTATCTTCATGTGATTATTTACCCGATTTTTTAAACGCTCGAATAAAACCAATAAAGCTGGTATATTTAGGTGCTATAGCTTAGAACAATAGTAGAACAGAGCGTTCTATTCCGTAGTCTATATTTTTTTTTCTCGCACGGTTGACCAGCACAAAGCAATGTATTCGCGTTCTGTGCGAGCTCTTCTTCACAAAGAGTGCTGCAAGCAGATTTCGCTTACGTGGTGTTGATGTCACAGTTGACAGGTGTGTGTGCTTTGGCAGCAACTTTGTCATTTTAATGCGATGGAGTCAATTTCAATGTGTTGTTGAAGTGCTGCGTGGAACGTTCATCGAACGATGGCGCTTTCCGTCCGCAGATAAACAATGCGAGAAAAAAAAAAGCTAGAAACGTGGATCTCAGGTGAATAAAGTCAGTGTGTTTATCTTTTTACCTGTGCGTATTATTTCCTCGGCAAGAGGCTGACATTGTTGCTGCTGTCAAGGTAAGAAATCAGTTTTTCTCACCCTGTTTGTCGATTAGCTTGAAAGTGTCATGTGCCAATATTTGTTAGCAGGATTACGTGTCAACGTCGTGCGCGTTGATAACTCGTAGAAAGAGGGGCGCTTTATTGAAAGGTAGAATCAATGCACGCACATGCACACATACCCACACACGCACACGTACGCGCGCACGCGCGCGCACACACACACACACACGCACACACGCACACACACACACACACACACACACACACACACACACACACACACACACACACACACACACACACACACACACACACACACACACACACACACACACACACACACACACACACACACACACACACACACACACACACACACACACACACACACACACACACACACAGACACACACACACACACGCACGCACGCACGCACTGTTGAAAGTTAATACGTTTGAAAACGCGCACACACGTCCGGTGTGTTATTGCAGATGGAAGTTAATACGCTTGACGCCCCCCTTCTTAAAAAAGTTATCGCAGAATCCATCTGACTGTGAACGTCAATGCAATTATCATTCAAGAAATATAGCGACACACCGCGTTCCTCAAGACACAACGGCCGACTTGAAGGAGAAAGTGGAGCAGCACCCTTAACACGCGTTGTTTTATTACCTTTCGTAAATTCGAACCACCGCTAAAAACTTGTCGCGTGTGAGCCGTGTACTGCACTATAGGCCTCCTCACCGCAGCCAGTCTTCGATGATGATGGTTACGAGTGAAATCGCCTTTGAAACGGGGCGGTATCTTGTGCCACCACAGTCTAGTCTACTGTTTAAGTGTTTAGGTCATTTTAATGTCAAATATTTCTAATTTCTACCTTTTTCTGTATGTCATTGTTCGATTCGGCGGTTACATACACATTACACTAGGCTGCACCATCTAGTGGTTAGCGCGCGAAGTCCTCCTCTTTTTGCGTGGCCTCCGATGCGTGCTACCGTAGACACACTAAAAAAAAAGTGTTCAGAGTAGCGCAAAGGTGTACCTTCCGTTGGCAACAGAGAGCGGCCGATCCCATAGGGCTTCCAATTCGCCGCTGCCGTCGTTCGCACAGCGTATCCAAGTCGCGTCCGGATAGGCGTTCGTTTAACGTTTGTGGTTTAGTGTGTCACCACCCTTAGTGCGAATAACCCTCCAGGTGTTTCGGAGACTTCAAAACGCGCGAACGCGCCAAGGCAATGATAAGTGGGATCATGTTGCGTTGTTACATACCGTAAGTCAGTTGGAGTAGTTGATAGTACGTAATGGACATCGCTCTCCGAAGTTCGCTGTATTGTCTCCTGTTAACACTTTGCCTGGCGTTTTAAAAACCAACGGCCCGCAAAACATCGCGCTAAAGGAAACGAACGAAAACAAGCTAGCTAATTTCCACGACGTCTTATGAAGAACCACCGACCGCGTGCGTGTGCACCGCGGCAACTTTTCCCATAGCCCAATATAACTGCGTCGCCCAAGCGTCATTTGGAATAGTTTAGGTTAAATGCTAGCTAACCGGGCGGAAAACGTGTCCCATGTGTACGGCAGGAAAAATATGACATCGCACTGGAGAGTCTTTCGAGAGGGGACGGGGTCATGCCTCATGACACTACGGAGCCATACGTCCCACCGAATGGCTCCATAGGGATTGCACAAAGCAACGCACTCCCAAGCTAGTTACAATATTTGGGTTTGGAAGTAGAACCTGTATCTCGGTGCAAACTCAAAATTCCCAGTTGACATACATTTAAAATGCAGGAATGCTTTCCTTGGACAACTTCTGACACGGTTAGAATAACATTCACTGAATCTAGAAGAGAAAGTTAAATTATACTGAAGGATCAACACAAAGTTTTGAATAAGGGCCTCGTGGAAAACTTCAAAATATCCTCTAGACTTATCAGAGGACGTTTCTCACAGCTCAACGCGATAACAAAAGCGGATATCGCAATTTAGCAGAGAATATCAGAGCGTTACATGCTGATAAGCACGACATACTAATTTGCGATTCACGTGAGATCAGTATGCTGATTATCATGAGTTTTCAAATAGTCCTCTTCAAGAATGAGCGGTACATTTCAGAGCTTCATTTGGAAAACACAAGTACATACGCGTAAATTCATCTCGCTCACTTATAACGGAACAGGTGGCGTTCACAGTACCATGATGTTCATTCATTCCTGAGTTGGTGTTGCAACACTGATGCTTCAATATTTTTCTTTGCGTGTGAAATTGGAAGCGTTTATCAAAAATTGGAAGCGTTAGAAAGTTACTTTCAACAGTCGATTAGTTATTAGTTGTCTTTTAGAGGCATCAAACATTGCCTCCTATATTTAGCTAGCAGATCCCGAGATAAAGTTTTCTTTTAAGGACACTAATGAATGGACAAACAAATTTAGGCAGCTTGTAGGTGCAAATGAATGCGTGGCAAAGAAACAAACAGATAAAAACCCAGCAACATTTTTTCAATCATACCAATTCCTATAAACTCCGCTTCGAAATCCGGGCGTGCTCGTGTGCAATTGCGTGGCGGTTAATGAAGGTTAATCGACTGACGCGCCACCACTGAGCGACAATATCAAACTCGTCAACACATATAGCTTCCTAAAATGTGCCTGAAATGGCTAACATTATTGGAAAAAAAAGTGTTGATTGAGATTAGCATACTTGTTTCCGTTTGACTGCATGCGAAGATCTTTGTTGTTGCAGTGGGGAAAAAAAATAGAAGCGGCGTTTAAACGTTAATGGTCCATAGGCGACGCGACTGTCAGCTGACTCTCCCGCTGCTCTCTATTCGATGTGCCCGGGATTCAAAAATGAGACCTATAGGGAGTTTCGCATGTTATGACTGACGAGCTATGACAAGAACAAAAACCAGAAATAAAAGCAAAGGTGTCTCTTTTTTTTCTCGAGTATTTTCAAGTCTTGCCGAGTTTACCATGAGTTTCTTTCTTTGCTTCTTTAGCAAGGCTGTTTCGTCGTTTAGATCCTAAGGTTATGAGCATGGCCTATACGCACGGGGAACGAAAGTATTTCATTCGACGCTTTTGTTTCAACTTGGTGACGTGGCTACTACGTGAATGAACAGTAAATTCGGAGTCACTGCATCGGAGCTCGATAAGTTGCACTTTTTATTCAGAGATAATAGTACATGCGCGGAGTAGAATAAACCAGATGTGGCACGCTGGGAAAAAAAAACTGTTAGCACCTTGACGAGATAAGTCTGGACCACCACAGATTTGAATGTAAGAGCATTTTCTTACACTCTTTCGCTCGTAGTTGAGATTGTGGCTACTACACGACTACATACGGTACATGAGAAGTTTGCCTCATCGGCCTGCAACTGTGTTTCCCATCTCGAAAAGGGGGAAGAGACGCGAGGAGAACCGGGCACCGCAAAACATGACCAGAAAAAGTGCGTTTGCAAACATGTTCGTCCTTTGAAAGCAGCAGTCTATCGCAACGTACGGAAGCGGCGTGTTCGTTATGAACAAGCGCTCTCGCGCGGCAGAAAAAAAAAAGTAGTGGCAAGCATGGTTCCACCAACTTCCCAAAAAGCGTGTGCCACAAATGTTCTCGTTATTTTTGAACAACAATTTCGTTTTTGCAGTACCTGTTTTGTAGCCTGTTCTAGTTTCTTTCCTTTATCTTTTTGACAAGTCTAGCAAACATTTCCCACCGGTAGCTTCCTTCTTATCGTGTTTCCACGAGCAGAACACTGTGTACAGCAGTTCGAAGCAAAAGAAACAGCCGGTCGCTTATCTGTCGAACACGTCTAAGCACTCTCTGGCCGCAAACGATTCCTCCCGCCAGTCCCTCCGTGCTTTTCTATAACCGTCTTTTTTTCTCTATAGTTCTATCTACTCGCTGGGATGCCGGAAGGTAGCGTTTCCACCTGGAAATTGTCAATGCCGACATATACACGCAACACCGTATCGGTGCACTTTTCTGCGAAACGTGGTAGCGCGAGTGCTTGTTTGCCGAGCCAGGCGAGACAGGCGACACGCCACGTCATGATGGCGAGACACCCGTTATCACCGCTGGCAAGGTGGACCACGTTTTTGTTCAATTTGCGGCCCAACCGAGACGAGAAAGAGCAAACACGACGCGCGAGAAAGTGACACGGCACAGATACATTAGCGAAATGGTTGCTAAAGCAGAACGACCGATGCTTCTTTTCTTTTTTTACAAGGATATCTCACACGGACGATTGTAGGATCGTTCCAGAGACATCATAAAACATTTAGAAAAGCATCGCATCCCGAATTTGCTATCGTGAAAGCATGAATTTTTCAAAGACAGCTTCCGCGGGAGGGCCAATTCACATTTGCATAATGAAATGCACCTGGAAGGCAGAAATGCTACATTCCGACGACTACTCGAGCGATTAGAATGCAATTTTTGCACGAGCCTTTCGTGAGAAGAACGGGAGTGTTCGTTTTTGTTTATAGTCGTTCCAGAGACCGAGCAACGTTTCCAAAAACAATATGCATTAACTAGGCCATGGAGGGAAGTCATGTTAATAACATTTCACTTTGTCGATTTGTCTGTTTGAATACATGCCAAACGCTGAAATTTTCAACAAGGCAATTGGTGAAGCGGCTAGCATGAAATTTCTTTAATATAGGAGGCAAACTTAGGTATTACTTCAAATTCAGGAAATTTTCCGACCTTGTACTGATCCCTTATTTCGTACCAAACAAAGAAACAGATCAATGTCACCAACTCGTCCAAGCATTTAAGTTGATGCATACCCGAAATCGCCTCGTCCAAGCGAACAATTTACTTTGTACCCGAATTCGCTAAAGCCAGCACGTCACACTTTAACTAACTTTGTCTAGCACATCAAATCGCCGCACCAAACTGTCGCTGTATATTCACTTATGTGTACTCAACTTTTAAGAGAGGCGATGCTATGGAATGATATCGTAGTGATGCAAATCTAACTTTCAGGCTTTTGCCTACTGAAAAAGAAAAAAGAACGCATGCCCCACGACTCCCATATCCAATAATCCCATATGGCATATGAGAAAGAACGAGTTCTTATATGAGATCACATGTTTCATACCTGATCATTGGATGCGGAAGTGATGGGGCACATGTAATTTTTCAATAGGGTTGTATCTTATCAGCAGACTGAGCTGTGTCTGCTCAAGTGAACACCGACGAAGAGAGATGTTATATCTATAAAAACATTTGGAGGGCGCTTAAGCTTCGCCTTTAAGAGTGGAACGCGATAGCATTAAAAGATCCCTGAATGCTTGTGAACCTTCCCGGCAACTGCAGCTTTCTTTTTTCTCCACCTTCGCCTCTGCGCGCCGCAGCCGTTTTACGCTGCCGAGGAGGCGAGCGCCATCTGAATGGTGTTTTTGCAAGTAACCTACCCGGCCGCGCCGCTGTTGATATGGTAGAAATGCTGGAAAAGGAGGAAGGAGGAAATAGGAAAGAGAAAAGCAGAAGGTAGAGAGGTTAACCAGAAAACGTCCGGTTGGCTACCCTACACCGGGGGAATGGAAAAGGGGAACACAAAGATGACAGGAAGAGAGAGGAGGGAAAGAAAGAAGGAAATTAGCGGTGAGTTCGCTGACGCATTTGGTATTGCACTAATAGTCAAAGACGTTCACACAAGCCCGTCGTCCTCAAGAAGCAAAAAATTGCCTTCACCGCTTTATGGGCCGACGAGCGATGGGGGGCGGTGATGCAGCAGCACCTGCACGGAAAGCGGCCGATTGCCCAGTTTTTGTAGCGCGTTAGCAAGTTGTTGTCTTTCCGAGGCATATTGTGGACAGTGGCACAGCAGGTGGTCGATAGTTTCTTCGGTGCCGCAGACCTCGCATGCTGCACTGTCGGTCACTCCAATTAATGTAGAATATGCCTTTGTGAAGGCAACTCCTAACCAAAGGCGACAGAGAAGCGAAGCTGAGTCGTGCTCCCTAAAGGGCTGCAGAAAATAGCACCTCTTCTTCTTCACAACCACAATCTCTCTCTCTCTCTCTTCACGTCAAGGAAGTCCGAATAGAGGTCAAATTTGTATTTGAGTTTCCTCGTAACAGAATTTTGTTTTCTCGTACATTGAAATACATTCCGACGCTATCATGTCTGTAGGTTGGGGCTAAGTCGTACTTTACTGTTTTTCTGATGGATTTTACTTTCAGAAATTCATTTACTTCACTAACGCCTCTGCGCCACGCGGAGAGCCTGCGTGGTCGGGGTGGTTCGGGATCATTTTCTCAGCCGCGGACGCCGCACGCCGACGCCGACACCGGGATTTTCTGCGACACGGGGCTGTTAACGCTGTCGCGTTAATAAGCCGCCGGAAACGTTTACCTGCCTGACGTCCCGGCAAGCTACTGCAGGTCTTGGGTGAGAGAGAAAGCCGGCACTGTCGCCCGAGCTTAGCGTAGCGCTTGGGCTCCTCGGACAGTGTTGAAGCTATACGCGAGTGCGACATGTTGGCGCGAAGCAGCGCGCAAGGCAACTCCCGCTAGGCTGGAGGAACAGCACCCTGCCAGCTACCAGGCGTCTCAGAACGCTAGCGTTGTGAGAAGCCTCCAGTTGGCTTGCAGGCGTCGCATCTCGGTGGTGCACAAGGCGAGACCGGTGGGAAACCGTTGGCGTTATTCAGCACGCAGTGAAAGAGTACATAACCCTAAGCTTGACATTTAGTGCTCAGACCAGAGGATATACACACAGCAACTCAGCACGAACGCATAGTGTGCTTAACGTGTGCCTGCTCAAAGCGCTCATGGCGAGCAGCGGAAGGCAGAAAGCAAGCCCTGGATCCACCACCTAGGTCATTGAGCGTAGTGTAGACGTTGCGTCGACTTCGACTCGTCGATCTGGCCGCCAAACGCACTTCGCATCTGTGGGGACCGTCCTCCGCAAGCAAGCCGCGCGTGCGCCTCGAGCGTCCGTATGACTGCTATCGTGATAGTATGATATACAAAGTTATCAAACACACAAACGGTACACACACGAGCAATATTGCACACAAAGTCGACCTTGGAACATTTTACGGAATGTTCGGGCTAGCTCTAATACTGATATTTCATACAAATTACCTCCCCACCCCTCCCCTCTCTGGCCAAACTTATTCACGTAACACCATAGGTACATCAGCTCGTTGAATTAAGTTGCTTTTTCATGAAACTTTACTACATGAAAAGCACTGCGTCCATGCTCCTTCCACAATATACCCTTTTAAAGGGGTAATACAGCACAAAGCACCCCAGAAACCTCGCCGACGCAATAAAAAAGAATCCTTTCTAAGACCTATTTAGGAGACATTTGAACGCCCATATCCGTTGCGGCAGCGCACAACATGTGAGGTTGCTCTCGGTCACGGGCTCAACGTAGGAATTCTATGGTAAGTTAAAATTCGCAAAGCAGTTTCGGTAATGCGCTTTCGCATGAAGCAATTGTATTTCCGAGCATGACCTCGCCCACAAAAATGCGCTTGATCTCATTTTGACTCGTTACCAGCCTTGGTTATGACCAATACAGTCACGTTTCTGCAACCGCACGCGAAATCCAAGTTACGCGCTTTAACATTCGAGGCCGTGGTTTGTCGTGTTCCACACGAGCAAGGTCTACAGATAGCTTTATGGGGGCTTCGCATAAGCCAGACGAATGATGATACGGGATATATAAAAATCCAGGGTTTTTATATGCAGGACGTGGCGGACGAAGACAGCACATGACCTCAAACATGGAGACAGGCGAATATACAACGCGTACTGCTTTCTTTGGTCTCCGACGTCAGTTGTCGTCATCGACGTCGTCAGGCCGCGTTCTCATCATGAACTTCAGCACCGGAAGAGGGCCCAGAAAATAAAGTTTGTCCACAACCACCACCACGGGGATTCACACCCATGTCACTGCACTAATGTGCACTTTGGAGTCGTACGCGCTAACCACTAATTCTATCACCATTTATTTTATTACAGGGAAGCAACGCGGAAGGACATAGACAAAACACATCATTAGTCTATGATCAGGCAAATTTAAGGCCAAATAAAAGAGGTGACACCAGTCAAGCGCGTCGGCAGAGCGCTCGTACATCGCACATGTGTGAATTATCTGTTTCTTGAAGGTGCTCTTGGCCGTTCGCGATAGTTTGGGCACGGCTGCTTTTTGCGTTTCATCGAGCGGCCGTGGTTTGGGATTTCTACCCATCATTCTTGCGCTCCAGAGACAAGGCAAGTTAAAAAGAGATCGTGGGGCAAGTTTATGGCTTTTGCCACATCGAGGTGTATCTAATATTGATCGGAAGTTTTTTTTTTGTCTTTTTCAATATTCGCTGTAGAACATTCCCCCCAAAATTCTGCATCAGCGTAATTGTTTTTTTTTATGTTTTGAATGGGAATACTATCAGCAACGTAGTATGCACATTATTAACATTGAATTTGCGGGCAAACGCAAAGAAAAAAAAAACCCCGCAGTATGCTTAAGAGTCCAATGAAAAATCTGCGGAATCAGCACAACCGGAGCGCTTATAAATTAGCGTAAGGTGTTGCACTCAACACAGACTCCGAGAGCAGTTGTGTCTGGTGATGCATTTCGGAGGCCACAACAAACAATGCTGCTGCAGACGGGAGTTGCATTGTGTGCATCGCGTCGAAGTTGTTTTTGACAAAGCGGTGGTGTGTTGGCGTGTAATATGTCATCATGCTCGTGAAAACAGCGTGAATGGCACAAAAGAGGCGCAACAAGTGATAATAATGAAGATCCTCAAACATGGCACCTAACCACAATGGAGGGCGCGCTAAGAATCAGATGCGTGGTGGAAAACAACGTGATCCATGCCAACAACGATACCATTCAAGTTAGGTCACGTTGAACAAGTATCATAAGCTTTTTTGGTAAACAGCTGCGAATATATGGCTTTACAAATTCACACAATTCGACCATATAATAAAGCTACTCCACTTATTCATGGAGAGTCTGGGACTGCCAAAGCTTGTGCGTGTATTTCGAACTCCACAACACGCACTAAAATACCGCATAGAAAGGAAGTTACGTACATCACAAAAACGAAAAAAAAAGCACAATGTCAACAGAGCACTTACGACCTGACCGGTGTGGACCTGTGTATACTAACGACATGCACACAGCTGCTCAGCGTGAGCGTTAATGAGCCTGCGCACAACGCTCACACCGGTAGCGGAACGTAGAACTCAGTCCACGCTCGTCCATGAATCCGATTGAGCGTAGTGGGAGGGCACATCTACATACCCCTGTATTCTGGAACGTTCCAGCGCTCAACACTCCACCTCCGCTGAAGAAAGTGGGTAGCAGCGCCATCCCTCGACAGAAGTGGTCCTTACTATCCATGATCATTTACGGTAATTCTTGAGAAGCGTAGCGTCTTCATCAGTCGCGGGGCGGCACTGTGCTCATCTACCAGGAATGGAGGAAGAGCTTTGAGTCGAGGATCGTTTGAGGATACGGTGGTTAGTTTCGTTGTCGTTTTGCAGCCAAGGGGCTGACTTCGCGTCGATAGCGTCGCTGGCATTGCTGGTAGAGACACGTTTTAGCAAAGCGAAATCAGTACAGTTATCTGTATCCACCTGAGCGTGTAAATTGTGGGCAGAGCAGAGCGTAAGTAACGGCTCTCCTAAAAATGGGAAAAGTCAAAAACTACTAATGCAAATAACACTTCTCTTTCTCTGATACTCTTAAATTTATAGTCGTATTTTATATTATTTCAGACATTTCATTCTTTCAATTTTGTTGAACTTTTTAATTAAACGTAACGGCATTATACTTTGACCACACCTCTCCCCTATCCCTACAACCAAGTTCTTGGCAATTGCTCTGCAGTGGATGAGCACAATCATTTGATGGACAAGCAACCAAGTAATAAGCAAGTAAGCAAACCAAGATGACAGTCTCCATTGTGGGTGGATTAATGCTACAGGCACCGTAAGTGAGTTTAAAGTCGAACTAATACATACGGCACATAATGCATGAGTCTGCTGTAATTTGTTTGTGTATCAGGTGGTTCAAGTGTTACGCGCGCATTCTTTTGAAGGGTTGGCGCAATGGCGCGTAAAGTGGCCGGATGTTTGCTATTACTTTATAGCTGGCAGTTCAGCACATCAACTGTGCTTCTTACCCTTACTGTTTTTGTCTTAAGCGATGCTACTCGCCATGAATTGTTACCGACCAGTCCGGTTTGTCATCCTAACACGTCTCGCACATTTGAAATCTAGTACCGCTTCATTGTAAAACGGTGAAGAGATGGACCAAGATAGCGACGGAAGACAAAAAAAGAGGCTGCTTTCTCGATCGATCACAGTACCTAAGCACACTACCTTTATCTAAGCGAAAGGGAACAGATGTCACGAAGTAGACGCAAACATTTCGCAGCCACACTGTTTTGACGCCACGTCATTATGGTAGCTCAGTTCCGCGGAAGCCCGCGTGGTGAAGGGACATTCACCAAAGGAAAATTGTCATCCACCTGACTGCACCTCCAAGCTACAAAGGATACCTATGCGGGTTTCTCAGAAAGAAATCAAAATTGGTCCGGGCTCGGGTATCGAACTCGAGGTCAACGCATTGGCAGTCAGTACGGTCGCCCTATTATCTGAGCTAACCCGGAGGCTAGAAGGTTGCAGAGCGAAGCCGATATTAATCGACAACTCGAGGAACAGGGACCCAGAACACAGTAAATCAGGTCGCGTCGTTATCGAGCGCATTGAACGACTACCTTCTAAGACTACTCGAAGCTAAGGCACACAGAAGATGGCAGACCAGTTCTACGTCATTATCGAGCGCACTAGATGAGCGCCAATCGCAGCTGCGAAAACGGCACGCTGTAGTTTACACGTCACGCCAGAGTGAAGGCATCGCCGAACGCAAACCTTTCGAGAATACGGCGTCGTTACGATTGCCACGAGCGCATGACCACGCCGACAACAGGCCTGGCAAAAAGAAGACACAGAGACAGCAAGAACGGGGTCATCCTTAATGTTCAAACAAAGACGCAGAGCACGCCACACACTCATCATTGCGAGCAAGGGGCGACATCTTTGAAGCGTTGCGACCGAATGAAGTTCGACAAACGCACGGCTGAGCGTAGCTAAATTGATTCGCGTACCCAAGGCGCCCGACGGTGCACCGCACGGATAGTCGTACTTGCGAGGAATTGGATGTGGAACGAGCTCCTTGCTTTCGATTTCCAGCCCTATAGCGTTCGTGTCTTTTTTTCTTCAGTCGCAAGCGGTTTCTTCGCTTACCTTTGCCTACGCTTTCCTGAAAAGTAAATGAAAAAAAAAAGAATGAATGAAGAGCTGCGTCGTGTTTGAGGAGCGCTGCTCGCCTGCTTGCTTGATCGATTGTTGCGAGCCTTGAGAAGTGCGCTGCAGTGAAGCTTCCCCCCTCCGGAGAGAAAGTGATGGCACAGCGAGCGTGAGAAGATGGTGGCTGTGTGCTCGACCCGCTTGTTGAAGGTGCCGTGTGTGTGCGGGAGCACCCTGTACCTCGCTCCCGTTTGCGTGCGCGAGGTGTTTCTTTTTCGTTCTGATAATTTTCCGTGAGTTGTTCCTGGATGAACGACAGAAGAGTTCGAAGTAGGAGAACCGGAAAAAAAAAAAAAAAAAACGGGTGCCGGTTACGTGTTACGGATTGCTGCGGGAAGTGCCGTACTTACCATCACGTAACCCGACCGAAATGTTGGTTATTGAACTCCTCTGTGCGCGTGTATGTGCGACGCGTATGATGATTCGGAAGCAAGCGCGAACATATAAATAAAGCTTTTAACTCTATCTACTAGGCGTTAATGCGTAGTAACTGGACCTAGATCATTGCAACGCGAAACGCCAGCGCCTCCGGGGGGAGGGGGGGGGGGTAGGTCAAATTTTTCGATGTAATCAACGATTCGTGAATGTCCCCCTTGTTATATACTGTCATCGTTTGCGAGCTGTCGTTTACGCTGTTTTCTTAGGTGATACTGTTAGTCGTGCTCATTTTTTATACTGCCCACTGTCATGCTGTTATGTCATAGCACCGCAGGACGTCTTAAAGATATACTGCTTCGCGGTCAAAGAAAGGAAGCTTTTCATACATACAATCTAAAAACGAGAGAAAGGCTTCAGTAGGTCATGATATACATCCGAGTAGAAATGCACACTTCTCCGTCCGTCGTCCGTCCATCCATTAATCCATCGTTCTTTGTTTGTTTGCTTGATTCTTTCTTTCTTTCTTTCTTTCTTTCTTTCTTTCTTTCTTTCTTTCTTTCTTTCTTTCTTTCTTTCTTTCTTTCTTTCTTTCTTTCTTTCTTTCTTTCTTTCTTTCTTTCTTTCTTTCTTTCTTTCTTTCTTTCTTTCTTTCTTCGTAGTTGTGTGGATAGGTAAGTCGAACACTCGGTAGTTATATACGGTATGCGTGCTTGTGAAAAGAAGCGAACTATACAGAAAGTTAGGTAGGAAGGGAGAGAGGGACAAGACTCGACCCCACTTTTCTTGATGCAGTTGCTCTTTCGTTTTCTTGGATATCGACTGGGACGTCAATCCGCGGGAGTAGGGCCAGACCCCATTAATAATGTTTGTAGGAGACCTCCGGGACGGCGCAGAGGACGCTGATAACTTCGACCGGCATAAAAGGAGCGGCAACGGCCTCGCCGCCAAGAAGTGAGGATAGGACGAAGAAGCACCAGTGCGACAGCAACGGAATGGGGCCAGCATGTGGATTGTAGTTGGGATCTTAGCCGTCCAGATCCGGAACTCGGAGACCGAGACGGATACGCTTCGCCACCGACGCTTGGCAGACCGTGTCGTAAGTTTTTCTTCACCCACTGTTTCGCACTCCTTTTGCCCAGTTCTTTTGCTACGCCTTATTACAGATGTAAGTCGGGATACCATGAGATGAGAGAAGACCCAACTTCGCTCCGGCAAGCGAGGAAGTAGCTATTTTGTTGAACTATACCGGGCGTTTCTGCAACGACGGTCTGAGGTTATCGACAAAAAGTGAACGATAGCTTTTGGGGACCAAGTTCTTTAGCAGCGGTGTAGACACAAAAGATTGCTGGAAAATCGCTAATACAATTATTATAGCAAATGTTACTAACAGAATGCACATAAACTGCAGGAAAAATATGCTCAATTATGTATCATCTACGACGCAAAAACACTTTAGTGCGGATATATTTTGTTTCCGTAACAATAGAAGTCCAAGGTTCTTCAGCAATTTTTCTATACCGATTCCTCTAATGTAGAAACATCTGTTTGTTCTAAGCTGCCGTCAGGATACCTTCCAAATGAAGCACTGAACTTTATGTCAAAATATTGATTATAGGAAACTAAAGTCGGGTTAAAGTATAATTATTAGAGAGTTTTAAAATTGGGGCCCCAAGACCTTGCGGGCCCCCAAGCCGCGTTGCGTTGGTTGCTTTTGGGATCGGATGAGCATCAAAGCAGCGCCTCTATTTTATTGCGATAGCAATTATATGGACACTCCAAAGCGGATTTCTGCCGTCGGCGTCGCCGTCGCCGTGAGGTTCCGTATGACGTCAACGGCGATGAAATCGTCGCCGCGCTCCGGACGCTGTATGTGCGAGTGAAAGGCCGCGAGGGACGCGCGCTTTCACAGGGAGCGAACGCACGTCGAAGAGCAAACGCGCGTTCTGCGCCGTGCTCCCTGAAGGGCTGCAGAATTAAGCGTCTCTTTCGTCCTTTCCATTTATAGAGAGCAAACGCGACTTTTTCCGTCGCGCAAAAGGCTGTTGGGGGACGGGAAGGATAGAGAGAGGTGAGGCGACGTTTAACTGCTGCACCAAATGCGTATTTATATAAAAACGCCGCGCGCGTTAAGTGCGAACGCGGGCAAAACGCCGACGGCGTTGACAACAGTTCTGCGCGTTGCTGGTGCTGCTGCATGTCCAAGCTTATACAGCTGATAAAACTACTATCCTTACTCCGTATAGCTCTCTACTAATTTGCTATCGCAATTGATGCTTCGCCTATCAGGTGAAACTGCGACAATTTTTTTCAATGCCAGCCAGATGCGGCCGATCCAATGGTTCACCACCCTCTCCGATCGTCCCTTTCCTACTCTCTGCCGTCGGCTAGCTGTTCGCGCCTGCTTTACGGTCGTGAGGGAGAGTACCCTCTGGGTGGCGCCTCACGACGGAAGTCGGAGTAAGTAATCCTGACAGACGCGTGAAGCGTCTACAGCATCCCCTCCGGAACGGACAGCGGCGCGCGCTCAGTGGCTCAGACGCACGCGTGACGCAAGCAGTCCGTACCCTCTGGGTAGCGTCACATTGGAGCAACTAACTGAACTAAGGCGCACCAACCATTGCGGATCGAGCGATTGCACTGGCATTGAAAAAATAGAGAATGAGCATAGCTTCAGAATTGGGACAAAAGCAGCGTCGGGTTGCGCGCTCGGGACGCCGCAGTGGTGGAAATAGAAGGCGCTTGAAAGCAAAAAACAAGCAAAGAAGAAGAGTCTTTTCACAAGTGAAACCTAAAGGAATGCACCTTTAATTATATATAAAAAAGGCTTGGAAATGTTTGCAACAAAAATATTGAGTATGTTGTTATTTGTGCGACTTCTTTCTTTCATTTTTAAGCCAAAGGGAGAGGGCGGGGGTCAAAAGACGCTGACCCGAGCGCATCTAGCGTCTTCTTGCGTCGACCTTGAATCTTGCCTCTAAGAACGCCGAAAATCACCCAAAACACGGAAAGTTTTCTCTGCAACCAACTTGATTGAGCGATCCGAACTCTGAATGGCTGCGGCTCGTATGTCTCTCTTGGCTATCACGCAACTGCTCGTCGCCCGCGCGAGCCACCCAAGGCGGCTTGGGAACCCCCGCTATTTCTCGAGTTTAGCGTCTTTGGTTGACCCTTAAGCATGAACCGCATGGCGCGTTTTTTGCGAGCGAAAAACGCGACGCGCGGCGAACGCACGCGTTGCCGCCGACGCGCGAACACCCGCGCAAAAAAGGGAGCGGCGCTTTCGCGCCGCGTTTTCCGGGTTGCCAGATAACATAACTCCCAACGACATGAATTGTCTCTGTTACCGCATATATAATATTCCCTTAAAAATACAGAACACTATAATAAAAATAATTTTCGTGTATTTTGGAAAATAAAAATATTTTCGTGTATTTTGTGTAAAATGGGACAGCGACATTTTTTTTCCCAAAGTTTATTTATCAAGCTTCAGTTGAAACAGCGAGATTGTGTGCGGAACTGCGACCTTCCGCATGCTTAGCCGCCGCTGCTTGTTTACAGCTTCACGTAGAAAATGGGGTGTTGGCCGCTTATTACCGAGCAGAGGAGGCGATTGCTACTATTTAGGGCCTCGTTGAAGATTGCTTTGTCCATTCTGGGCGAACACGATGCGCGAACGAACACGAGTGGCACGGGTTTCCTCCGACGCGCGCGCCAGTTCTGCCGAGAAAAAAAAGAAAGAAAAAAAAAGTTCTGCCAAAGATGTTCCGCCGATATGCGCCGGGAGCAGGCCCATGTGATGGCAAAACCAAAAAATACAGAACACCACGTGACTGCACTCCGAACTCTGGTTGGTGGACACACGCGCGACGCGCCGCGCGAGGCGTTTTTTTTTTCTACTCCGAGTAGCAGCACGCAGCGGCGCGATTTCGTGATGGATCGTGCTGGGTACGCGTCAGAATGACGCGCGCGTCCTACCATCCGCCCGTCAATCGCGCCTGAAATCGCGCCATGCTGTTCCGGATTAACGCAAAGACCCAAGGCTACCTTGCGTTTTGCGCATGCTCATTTGTGGCCCGCTATCTTCTTGGGGCCCCAAGATGTTTGGGGCCCCAATTCTAAAACTCTCTATTTTTAAGAGTACTGACAAGCGTTTCTCACATTTTGAAGCGAAAGCTTCATTACGCTACCTCGGGCAGCCGTCGGTGACTCAACAGTTTTCACCTTCAGAGCTAGAGGTCAAACCACAAGAGAGCATTAAGGCGCGTTTATAGTCCGACGTTATCGGCACGGGGGCGAGCGTCATCAGACACCGGGCGCGTCGGAGCGCATTGGCCACGCGTCCGGTTACGTTGGCGGCGCCAGCACTTCGAACCATGGGCATAGAGAAAGAAAAAAAACTTTTTTTTTCTTTCTCTATGCCATGGGTCGAACTATAGCCACTGTTGTTCTCGCCAACATGACCTAACGTGTGCGCACGTTCACGCTACGCCGGACTATATTTAGGCATTTACGCAGCCCTGAAAGGAGACATTGCCACCGTTGAACGTTGCCAGGTTCAGTTTCCATTGGCGGCCTGTCCGGACCCAGAGATTCTTAGCACCCTCTGCCACGTCGCAGGTCTGACCGCCACCTTGGTCAGGTGCTCCGCAGCCACTGGGGACTGAGGGCCATGGGTTAATTGTCGGAGTCATCAGGCACGTAGTGGCCGAATACTGCACCAGGGAGGCCAATTCCTATTCTGGTGAGGGAGTGACTTTGATGAAGCTTAGTGGGCCTGCCTAGTTTGGTTGCACCTGAACTAGTATAGCCCCACTAGCTCTCGGCAATATGTATTTTTTTTCTTTGCCGGTGTCAGGCACCACTCCATGCCTGAAAATGTAGTGGAATGGAGCAGGATTCGAAACTTACGATCTTCAGATTTGAAGTCGGGTGTTCTACCTCTACTGCACGCCACAACCCGTATAATAATTACTCCACGCCACAACTAAGTATAATAATTACAGCTAAATCAAAGGTCAAGCAAGTTAAACCAAGACTTAACCGAGATAAACCAAGCTTTCGCTTTACATATCCAGGGTTAGATGAGCTAAGCCGCAGCCATTTTTTAATCTAGAAGCTTTTCTTTCATTGGTAGTACTACGGCCGCTGGATAGTGCTTTAGATGTTAGCAAAACGCACAAGCTTGAACTGAACAGCTTGTGTGCGTGATTTTTTTAAAGCGAATAGCTTTATTTGCTTCTTTCGCCCATTTTCGCGCTTGGCTTTGATTGGTCGGTGGTCGGACTAGCGAAACAAAGGCACCGATGGAAAGGGCGCTTGCTCTCGCGCATCGAAGTTGTGGGGAGGAGAGGTTATCTCCCGCGTGAGTTTGTGAAGCGCCCGGTTAGGAAAACGTTCGTTCGTTAGTTCGTGCGTTCGTGCGTGCAATTCGCTTACACTCACAATCATCGTCGATGGTTCCTGTACATTTTTTTTCACGCGCAAGCGTAGATTCCCCGTGAAATGGTGAACTTATGTTTGTCGCCGCGAGGGAAGCAAGCGCGGGAGGAGGAAGGCGCTTAGAGGTGTAGAAAAGAATCGCCGCGTTCGCGCGCTTTCCGTTTGTGCTTCGACGCCGTGGTGCTCGCTATGTATACGCTTGCGCGTAACCCGCGTTCACGAAGTGAAACGTCACTAACGTTTTTCGCTACTTCAGAAACCACGAAACTGTAGTGACAATGGCGTCGCGCGATAAGCCCGAAGGCGCCGGATCAAATTCCGGCCACGGCGGACGAATTTAGATCAAGGCGAAATGCAAAAAAGCCCGTGTACCGTGCGTTGGGTGCACGTTAAATAACCCCAGGTGGTGGAAATTGATCCGGAGTCCCCCACAACGCCGTGTATCGTAACCTTGGAAAGGTTTTGGCACGTAAAACGCCATAAAAGAACCACGGAACACTGCAGACCGGACGTGAGAATAAACGTTATCGTCTTTCTTACCCCGCGACGAACCACCCGACGCGAGCACACCAATCTGAGAAGCGTCCGCAAATGAGCGACGCCTCCTCACTGCCCTTCATGAAGCCACGCGTCCAACCAACAGCAGACAAACGGGAATTACCGAGCGCGCACGCATTCGGTCTGACACGGAAAGAACGAGCTCGACATCGAAAGAAAGCTATTGACTTTTACATGCGTTAGGGTCGACGAGCCCTGGGGCGGTATTCCCGAGCGATCACTTTCGGGGACGCGATCACTTTCGCGAGAAGTGACGTGAGTCGGCAGCCAGATGCGTAGGATCGTATCCCCGTAAGTGATCGCTCGAGAATACCACCGCAGGCTTGACGTGTATAGATGCCGTGCCCATTAGAACTAGAAGAATCTGGAGACTAGAGGGCGAAGGATCGCCTCCTTTTCCTGAGCTTTCGAGCAGTGCCGATTACAAGTGAAGCTTTTGTTTTCAAGAAATGAAATCGAAGCCTAGATGCGTAAGTGCGGTTCAGTTCTCCTACGTATTCGACGTCCTGGGCGTACAGAAAGGTGAAATATATGTCACGGAGTCAGCTTCGGTCTTGTGCAATGTGACACCGGTTCTTGTGACAGTGGCCATGCCGTCGGCCTAATTAAAACGCGAACAGAAAATAACTGATTGGAACACCTGTTCCACACAACTACCTGTCAGGTGCAACGTGTAATCGTGTCGTAGCCGGCTTCAAAGCATGGGGTAGTACCAGGCGTACATCTTAGGGTCTGAATAAGCCATTGTTACAAACTCAGGCTAACCTATAAGAAACGCAGTAACGCATTAAAGTCGTTTTCCACTTGTTCACATTTGCATTTACGTCGATAGTACAGGTTTTACCAAACTTGAACTATCTGAGTTTTTTCAGGCACCAAGATACATTGCTAACAATGAAATAAATAAAAATTGGGTAATATACTCGGACTCAACAGCAACTCTGGAATCATTGGGTGAATACTGCCTTTATACCGATTACCACTCGCAGTCGTGTGCAGTCGCAAACACACCGAACATCGCTTCATTTTTCGGCCATAGAGTTGGCCATTTCCGTGGATATCTGACCACATTTGCATAACTGGAAACGAGCTAATGGACCGACTGGCGGCTGATGCTCACTCCGTCAATGGGATGACCCGCCAGGAATTTGGTTCAACTTGAGCGCAAGTTGTGTGGAAGGAAGGTTGACAATCTTTATTTCATACGTATGTAACACGTCTGTATTCGTTACGATGCCATTTCATATATAAATCAAAGTTCATGCTTGCTTCTTTGTAGTTATGCCTGTTTTCGCCCTGCTCTATTTCATCACGGCTAATAGCGATTGTGGAACAGTGAATCATAAGGCATCGGTGAATCTATTTCTGCGTCATGCAGATGCCTTTATGAATTTCGTTTTGATGACCATGCGTATGTATATGCGTGGTAATCTGAGAGTGCAAATTTTTTGTGAGGATCCAACCGCGGTTGCTATCCAAGAATGAGTGCAGCGTGCTATGGGAAGTGGTTATTTCTGTCACTATGTTGCGCCATGTACTATGGGTGTCGTTCCCCTTACTAAGCGTGCTTAACCCGCAAGCGAGGGCCAACAGGTACTTCGAGCGACACTTCCTCAAGGACCAGTTCGGAACATCTTGCAGCGTCTGCGACCAGAGGCCTCAGCATGCTCTCTTAAACGAGAGCATCTGTGACCAGAGGCGCAGCGTCGTAACTACAGCGTCTGAAAACGGTGGCTATGACGAGGGAAGAATTCGAGAACGCTCCTATTCCTATATACCATGCCACCATGAAATGGTACCGCGTGGTTGTACCGTACCACCGTGCGGTGTTTACTGCTGTGTTAGACTGCACTACCTTCGGTAATGGCCCACTAAAATGGTTAGGCAGTCAGAAGAAATCGTGGTTAGTTTTCGAAGAATGCTGAAAGCATTAGTAGCTAACAAATAGCCCCGTACGACCCCCTTGTGAGTGGCGTAGAACACAGCGAATCTCTACAGATTTCAAATATAACGTTTAGCAAACATGATGTATTTGACATGATGCGATTCATATCTGAACGCCGGTAACTAGAAATACGCGGAAATAGAAACAAGACTACAGACTAACAAATCTGGTCCATTCTCAGTATACGGGTGCGATCTTTAAGAAAGGAATCTCAGCTCCTCCGTAAGTTACACTTAGTTTTCGAGCTCTCTTTTAGCAAAGCACGGCGTTTTTTTTTTTGTCTTTCAAACGCGCAATAAATTCGCACTTTGTATAAAATCGAGCTTATACGATTTCGAACTTTTAAGAGACCTACTTCGACGCTAAAAGGCATTAATCGACTATTTTCGACGTAGCGGTGCTCCAAGGAGCACCAAGGGGACCGGGTGACGGATGCCTTAAACAGGTTAGCTCTTCTAGCGCGAAAGTCTCTTCTGCTTGCGCTTTTATACCAGAAGCGAGAGCGACTGCACGAGATAGCTACTGCGCGTCGGTCCCTGCTTTACAGAGACGGTACGCGTTAAGAGCCAAGCGGCGAAGATGTCTTCGGGGGGCAACAGTAGGGTCGACAGGGACAACTACTCAGAGACTGTCCAACAGACGTCCGCTCCCATTTTCGGGCACGGTTCAAAGCACCGCCACGAATTTCTCTCGATCGTTATTTTATACTTTCTGTATTTTTTTCCCTTTATATATTTTTTCTTTATTTTCTATTACCAGCCCGCGCTCTTAGCTAATCCCCTTTGTGTGCCCTGTCAATTGCCGCCGCTCGAACACTCAGCTGTCTTCTCTGTATTTTTGTAAAGAATCTTTCCCTGCTGGGCCGCTTTTTCCAAAGCCGATTAGGTTTAGTTCGGCCACTCTCTTTTGCCCGGACAGCGCAAAGCGTCACTGCTGCTACATTCGTTGTATCGTTCTCCAATCACTTTTTTTTCTTCTTCTGGTTAGTTCTCGCCTGGTGGCCCGGTGAAGACAAGACAGTAGCACGGACTGCAGAGTGCTTCTTGGTCGCCGGTTAGTTCGAGCTGACGTGTCGACGAGACAAAGAGTATCGAATGCGCCGCGACGGCGAGAAATAAGATCAAGAAAAATGGTCCGCACTTGTTGGATCTGGCTTTGTTCTGTGTTTTGTAGTTCTGCGTGCGTTTGCTGGGCCCGCGGGGGAAGCAAGAAACGACGTTGACCTTTTGGGCTACTCATTGATTAGAGTTGCGCCCTCTGACCTTTCTTGTTGTATGGGAATGAGAACTAATGACCACCCTGTGTCGAGAAGGCGTTAGGGGTGTCCCCGATATTAGCAGCTAGCCAATGTGTGAGGCTAAGGTCCGCTAGTTGATCGCTCTGTCTTCAACGGTCTTACACTGATTCCGCGTGTAGGCACTTGGATTCTTAACCAGAATCTTGTTTTGCTGCTTCGCCAAATCCTTATCTGATGTACATAAATGAAGATAGAAAAGGAAATACAGAAGATGACTTGATAGAAATGATACAGAAGTTGATAATTTTTGTGTGAGTGCGTGTTAACTACTCTGCGCGCATGCGTGTGCGTGCGCATGCTTGTGTATGCGGCTATACCGGAATCACGGGATGCACCGACGAGCATTGTAGGAAAGCCGAGCCTTGCAGTGCTCCGCCGGCACGATATCGAACTTATGACAAGATGAGCGAGGGTTGGTATAGTGTCAGCAGGTGAAGCCGGCGACCCAGTAACTTTATTTGCATGCGTAGCATTTTACAGAGGGGCTCGGTGAGGCGGCGCCATAGCCACGGAAAGCCACATGATCTGTTGCGCGTGATTTATTCCGCCGTAATAACACATAGTTACACGGTATGTAGTCGCAAAACTGCTAACATGGTTACATTGAGCAGTTGCATTAAGTTTGCTACTTAAGTTACTAATACCCCCAGATAGCCTAGTGTTCGACTGAAGCGGGCTGTTCATATTGCGTGTATATATATATATATATATATATATATATATATATATATATATATATATATATATATATATATATATATATATATATATATATATATATGACGATAAATACTTCCCTTGGCAAATGGAGGTGTCCGCGAGACGTGCTGTCGTTACAGCGTTGGTTTTATGATGTTCGGTACATTGATTTTTCTAATATTATGTATATTGTAAGATTCATGTTGAGATAGCGTCAGAGTAGATGACTGGGCCAAGCCAGGACCACTTTCTATTTCGAAGAATAGAAATTTCATCGAATTGGGTGAGCGAGAGAAACGAAGAGGGAAAGATAGGGAGGTTAACCAACGACGTGCCCAGTGGGCTATTTATTCTACACTTGTAGAGGGCGAAACGGGGAACAATAGATAAGAAGAAAAGAGAAGAAAATAATGAAATTTTCTGTCATTATAAACACATTGGCAGAGCAATGTCCGCTGTCACAAGCGCTCGTGCAGTCCAGTAGCGTTCAAGAAGTGTAGAAGGGCTTTTGTGGCCTTGTGTACGCAATTATGCATAGACCATTGTTCCAGGATCTTTTTCACGGAGAGCACTCTATCATTAAACAGGCTGAGCCTAGCTTGTAGAGCACGTCATTGAGCGTCAAAGGAAGGGCAGTGACGCAGCAGGTGCTCTAGAGTCTCATCTCATCCTCACAAATTGCACGCCACATTGTTGGCCATTCCTATTAGGGATGAATAGGCATTTGTAAATGCGACGCCCAAACACATGCCACACAATAAAGTTGTTTCGCGACGGGAAAGTCCAGGTGGCAGGCGAAGTAGCAAGTTAGGGTCGACAGAGTACAAGCTCCACTACACAATACTGATGGCTTACCGCTAACTGACACTGATGGTTTACCGCTAACTGAGACTGATTGTCCCACTGCGTTTAACAATTTTTTTGCTTCAGTGTTTACAAAGAAAGATCATTCCAGTATGCCAATTGTTCCTGATTGCGACTACCCATTCATGGAGCCCATCAGGATTAGTCCCAAGGGTATTGCATTTCTAACTAACAACCTTAAGTTGTCCTCATTTGCCGGAGTGGACAACATAAATTCAAAAATTCTTAAAAACACCATTTCAATTTCTAGTCAGATTTTGTGTCATATCTTTGAGCAATCATTGTCATCCGGAGAGCTGCCTTCCGAGTGGAAAATAGCAAAGGTCATTCCCGTGGTCAAAACGGGCTACAAAAACTCACCTGATAACTATCGTCCCATTTCTTTAACATGCATATGCTGTAAGTTACTTGAACATAATATCGCTTCTCACATCTACAACCATCTGGAACGAAATTACTTTTTCTTTTCAAATCATCATGGCTTTAGGAAAGGCTACTCGTGCGATACCAAGTTATTTGAATTTACTCCTTACCTGCATTTTAACATGGATGAAAAGCAGCAAACAGATTGTATTTTTTTAGATCTTTCAAAAGCGTTTGACAGAGTTGCTCACGGCTCACGGCATGACAAAGGGTGAAATTATTCACCCTTTGTCTTGATTCTCTCACAATATCTTCTCTTCCTAACTTTATCTCATTCCGTCAACAATTTACAGTTGTGAACGCGTTTTCCTCTCTACTATGTGACGTAACCTCTGTTGTACCACAGGGAAGCATGCTTGGACCCTTACTTTTATCTAATTTACATTAACGACCTTCCCTATAACATTTCATCCCGTTTACGTCTTTTCGCAGATGACTGTGTTGTTTACCATAAGATCACTTCAGACACTGACCACCTGACCTTTCAAAATTATCTTAACACTATTGTTGATTGGTGTGAAAACTGGCTCATGATTCTAAGCCCTACCAATTGTAAATATGTGAATTTTAGCAGCAAGCATGATATTTCCAATTTCCACTACTCTATCAATAACACGTTCCTGTCCAAAGCTATGCCGTACAAATATCTCGGAATTCAGTTCACACCAAATCTTTCATGGTCCTGTCACATTTTAACAATTTGCAACAAAGCATCGAAAACATTAGGTTTCACACGCCGAAACCTGCGAAACTCGGCTAGCTCCGTTTGAAAACTAGCATATGCAACAGTTTCCAACATGATATCCAACAGCATATCCAACAGTTCGTCCACAGTTTGGAATTCGCCTCATCTATTTGGTTTCCCCATCAAAAATACCTCATTAAGATGCTTGAGTCCATTCAAAACAGAGCTGCCCGGTCCATTTCTAACAATTATAGTCCCCTCACCAGTGTCTCCCAACTAAAGAATCTTAATGATATACAGTTACTCGAAAATCGTCGTTCTATTTCACTTCCGTGTTTATTTCATAAATATGTTCACACCCGAGCTTCATTTTTGCCTCTGCAATCGCCTCCTCGATCTTCACGGCGTTTCCATAATCATCTCCGCTTTAACTGCATATATAAAAAAAATTCAATAATTCAAATCATCTGCATTAGCTCAAGCGATTAAGCTCTGGAATGATCTTCCTGGCAATTTAGTCTCTTTTTCTCACCTTGGCGAGTTCAAAAAACACATCTGCCAGCATTTAATGGCTTCAGTATTGCCGTAATTGCTGTTTTCTGCTGTACTACTCTTTCAGCTGCTCCAAATGTTTAATTTTGTACTACTGTTTAGCTTGCACTTGCTTGTCCCTTTTTTGGCATTTTCGCGTTTGCTTTGCTTCTTAAGCTCTGTGTTAATATGGTATTTTACGCCCTTTTGAATCAACGTTTTGTTTCTTTTGTGCATTTGCCTTGTACAGCGTCTGTTGTACCGTTACTCTCGTTTATTATTTCTGGGCATATCAATAGAAATAGTTCTATTGATATGCCCCCCTCACCCAATGTTTTTCGGGGCCTGTGAGGGATAAATAAATAAATAAATAAATAAATAAATAAATAAATAAATAAATAAATAAATAAATAAATTAGTGAAACCCGGTGAATTCCATCGTAGAAGCGTGATGCGGTGAGCAAGTGATTAAAGTTGCCCCGCAGTTCTTGAGAGTTGGTTTAGGCATCCGCTGGTCGTTTTGATGAGTCGAGCGCTGTCATTGCCGACAATTCCGCATTGGCTCGGCAACCACCGAAATACAATTTCGTGTCATTTCTCGAAGCGCGTGGTGATGAGCGAATGGGTGACATTACCGATATCCCATTCCTTCTGGTACTCCCACTGGAAACAGACAGCACAAGTGCGCATGCTCTTTGACGCACGCAACATATCGTCACGGTGTAGTAACGACGAAGAAGCAGATGGTCTACCGGAGTCGCTGTGGCCCCATCAAAATACGGCAGCCGCAATTCGACAGTGGCGAAATGTTAAACATCTTGCGTATTTAGATTAAGGTACACGTTAAAGAACCCCAGGTGGTTCAAATTACTTCGCGGTTTCACACTACAGCATGCCTCATAATCAAGATTGCGCTTTCGGACCGTAGAGCCCCAGAATTTACTTTAAATTTTGCGCCATTTGCTGGTGCATTAGGAACATTAAACAACCATCAATCAACCAGGTCCGTGCGTGCTCTCTAATACCGCTTCAGAGGGGGGAAAAGCATTATCGGACAAAAAAGAACGGGTGAAGATAACGATACCAAGAATAGAGTACCGCCCGCACAGGTGGGAATGATTTCCGTTACTTGTAACAGATCATCGAGTTTCGAGAATAGCTTCTCGGGAAAGACGCGCCTTTCCACGAAACCAAGGTACGTCGAATAGAAATAACCAGAAAGACCCTGTCACTATACACGGCTGAGTTTGCCGCGTAATAGGGAGAGGCCCCACATATAGAGGGCGAAACGGATAGTGGCGCCTTTGTAGTCCCTGGCGGCGGAGCCGCGAACTGCGAAAGTCCAGAGTAAAATCGATGACGCGCAGCGCCAGCGCGACTCGCATAGGAGAGGCCGTGCTTTCGTTGCGCGAGGAGCGGTTTGCAGGCGTGGAGGCAACGTCTCTGCATTACCGCTCTGGTTCACCGAGGGCTCAAATTGACTTAACGAAGAGAGACGATGAAATGCGAGTCGGATGTTGTCTCAGTAGTAAAATGCTGGCGGATTAGTGGAATTTAAAGAGGGAGAGAGAGAAGATCAAAATGAGAAAGAGAGAAAGAGAAAGCAGGGAGGCTAACCAGATTCGCGTAGGGTTTGCTACTCTACGTAGGGTTTAAGGCGTCAATGGATTCAAAAAGAAGCAAAGGAGGGAGGCTCGTAGTTGTCTTCTGCTCTGGGTGTTACACGAAGAAAAAGAAGATACGAAATGAAGGGACGACACAAACAAAGCTACGAAAGCCCAAACTACAAGCTGTCAAAAGCTATTCGTGTCAAAAGCATGTGGTGACATCATCGAGCATTACAAGTTGCCAACTGATCGCCACGTATAAACCTGTTTTTGCAATGAAGAAAGAAGTTGGCAGTTCGCGCTTTCACGCCTTCTTTTGTGTTGTCCATTCCTTCCATGCTTTCCAGCGTAAAACAAAGTGCAAGAAACGACAGTCGGGCTCCTCTACAACGAAATGACCTGTATAACGAATGAGTAATTATGTCACGTTTCTATTGTCAGCTGTGCGGTGCGCGACCTTTGCAACGAATATACCTGTGTAACGAATGATTTAAGAAGCCCCAAGCACTTCGTTATAGATAAAGGCGTTCGACTGTATAGGAACGTTCGCTAGGTACACGCCGTTTCTTGCATTGCTGGAAGGAAAAAGACATTTGGGAATGCTTTTACCCGGGGGTGCACATAAAGACTACTTACGTCAGTTGACTTGACTTCACCGCCAAAGAAACGACGTCAGCGTCACGCGCAATCAGCATGCCTGTGGTCGGTGCGGCCGACGATACAGCCCCAGGTGTGTCTGCCTTTGGTAACACTGGAAGAAGATAAACCCGAAAGGGGGCAAATTTTTCTTGCAGCCTGGCTAGTCAAAACACTGCTGCAGTAAAAAAAAAAAACGAAAAAAAAAACGTCACAGGCCTGCGCGTCACACGTAGCACAGTCACAGCGTAATCTGGTGGAGCGGCTCAAGAGTAGCTCCAATTTCGGCACCACGCAAACCAGGATCTTCGCGACAAAGTCTCTTCGCCTCGTTTTCACGAGAAGAATCTGAACTGTCCGCCCTGCATCGACGGCGGCTGCGGCTTGTAATGCTCTCTGCACAGCAGTCTGCAGAGCCCGATGATGCCTGGTTGTAGCTGCGCAAGTAGCTCTACGATTCGCTTCTTCAGCAGCGGTTCGTACCTTGCGAGGAGACGCCATAACGTGTGACGAAGAGGTATCCAGAATACGTGGCGCACATCTCACATCGGAATCGCGTTGATTACGCGCCTCGTCTGAATCGCATCTCGTCGTCTGTGCCTGCGCACGCAGCGTTTGCAGGCACCTTAACTAGATCGCGCCACCATACTGGCGGAGGCTCGGGTCGTCCAACGACGGCGGCGGCGGCGACATCGCGAACCGGAACGGATATTGGAATGAGCTTACGCTGTAAAATGATACACCGCACTTCAAATTGGTGCAAAGGACCGCAACTGGGCATCTCACAGCGAAGCTGCCACTGCAACTAGATGCGGTTTGGTGATGCCAGCCCAAACTTGGTTGAAAATTTATTGAGATACTCATTGCGACTGGGAGCCGCAAAATTTCGAACCGTAGTTGGGCAATCAATAACGATTAAGTCAGGTTGTAAGTTGGTCATTCAATTCAACTCGGTCCCTTTAAAAAGAAAGGGTCAACGAAGCGCAGAAGCTATAGAAGAAACGGTCGACGTACATTTTAGTTTAAATGATTCGATGAATAATTGTTGATTGTATACCTCTATTTTGTCTCACGCTGCCTCTTTCTTATGTTAAATTTTCACTCATTTCGTATCTTATTCGTGTGGTATTTCACGCACAAATGCGTCGACCTTGTCTTCTTAGGTGTGGAAAACTTGATTTACCCTTTATTTTTTTTACCAAAAGGCCAGGTCGGCCGATGCCCGATATAGTACATTCTATGGTGCAATGTCACTAATTTTCGACTATTTTGGCGCTAACCAAGCCCGTGGCACTAATTTTACCTAGGCCGGTATAACGCAAAACTATTCTAATCTGTTTTATTCCAAATCCAACGTTAGCCCTCCATGATAGGTTAGAATGGCTTGATTCCAGCCCATACGGGTGGGCACCAGGCCCAAATCAGCAGAGTCCATTTTGACCTATCACGGAGGGCTAATGGCCGACTTGGCATAAAAACAGATTGGAATAGTTTTACGTTATACTGGCCCTAGCATGCCACTAATTCTCGCTTCTTGTGCGCACTGGCGAAGCCACCTTCCATAAACCGAAGCCTCGCGCAAGCCCTGCTTATTCCAAGCGAACTCACTCCATTTTCCAAAAGTGTGCCGTGTGGCGGCTTTGCCTCAAGATTTCCATATCGACGGTGGTGCACCCTTTACAGGAGTATAGCATAATGTGGCTATTTTTCTTACCATACTGGCACTAATTACGTTCGCACCATTAATTTTATCCGCTGTGCGACTAATTCTCACTTCTTGTACTGTTGAGATCTATATTTTTATACCACTTGCGACTCATTAGGACGCTGTGTAGAGCGGAAGCGCCACGTTTTCTTCCGGAAGTGGTTAGAAGATACTTAGATTCCAGATACGCGAAACCCGTGTGAGGTCACATAAGAAAAGTTTGCCTTCAATTGTGGGGCTTAATGACCCATAACTTTGAGTGGGTTATAAATGATGCCATGGTAGATGGCTCCGAATTAAGACTGACCACCTGGGGTTCTTTACCGTGCACTCAATGCACGGTGCCTGAGAGTTCTTGCATTCCGATCCCTATGAAATGTGGCCGCCACGGCCCTGATCAGGCCCGCGACTTTGCGTTCAGTAGCGGAACGTTATAGCCAATGAACTACGCACGGTAGTTTGATTGTCCGAGCAAGGAGTGTTCGTACACTGGCTGTGCGCCAACAAAAAGATTAACTCTGAAGGCTCTACGGGATTTTCTCTAATACGGTGAATTGATAAATTTCTTGTGAAGGCAATCTGGGCATCCTTTATTTCCTCCAAGTTCGCATTACCTTTTCATGATTGTGTTGCCCTTGTAGTCATACAAACGTTTTACACCCTCCGTGATCCGCGGAATTGCACAGCTAGGGTCTTGCCATTATCTTCTAGAGTTCTGACACTGTCTCGTATTTTCGTTGTCTTTCTTTTCTCCCAACGTATGGTTAAAGATAGACGGCCCTATCTGTGGCTAAAGGTCTCATGTTTCCCACTGGGCCTCTTAGATTTGTCGTCAAGGACTGACCCGGACGACCCTAAACGCTGCTTACGCGAAGTTCATTGGTTGAAAGCGCTTCCTAGGTCAGACCGCGACTGTCAGTGACGGATAATCGAAGGGGCCCACTTAACAGTGAGTTTTAGTGTGCCCGGGTATTCAGCTATACGCAATGGCGCTGGCGTAATACCGGGTTACCGGAGAAGCGTGCGGTCAGCAACAACGCTGGCAGCGACATCCTCTGACGCTTCATAATGCCTTATAGACACGTTTGTCGTGTTGCATGAGTGTTCTCATCGAAAAGCACACTTAAATGACAACGTTTTCCCCACTGTGCCCCTGCCGAATATTTACGCCAGCAGCGAAGTAGATACAACACTAGCTAGTTAGTAGTTAGTAACACTAGGTTACTGCAATAATAGATCCCTGTTTCCCGGTTTGGAGCTCTGCGCCACCAAACCGGCCGCTCAGGTTTACGCCTCGTCTAACCTCGTAAACCGCAAACGCAACTCCGTATACCGGAATACCGGACACGCTATCACTCTCCAATAAAGAAGACTTAAGAAGGAATTGGTCGTTTGGTGTCCGTTCCATCCACTTCCACTCCATGCACTCGCAGCCGTACAGCTCCCCGCCATTCAATGCCTCCGCGCTCACCTCTTCCTCGCCTCTTCGCTCATCTCTCGCCCTTTCCCGCTCCTCTCGAGAAGAGAGAAGCCGGCGGCTCTCACACGTGCCGCGAAAGCTGGTCCGCCGCATTCGGGCTCCAGCGTCTCGGCGCATCGCATCCTCCTCCGCGCGAAAGAAAAAGAAAGAGATCGCAACCACTGTCGCCAGAGTTAAGCAATTCTTTCCGCACGAATGAATGGAAGGTCGCAGAAGGGAGTCCCCAACTTCTTTCTTTTCCCTTAAGTCGTTCCCGTTTCCGTCTCCTAAATGACGTCTCCGGCTCGGACGTAGAGCATGCTTCCGCTCGCATCGCGCAGACGCGCGTCCGGGCTCCTCGGCACATCTGAGTGTCTCTCCCCACTGCCCCAAAAACTCGCGTCAGGAAAGACCACAACGTGCATCCAACTACTGCGGACACGCCGTGTCGTCTACAAAGAGCCGCGCCCGTACGTAGTTCTTCAATATCAGCAGTGAGTGTGCTTGTGTAGTTTCGGTTGAGCGGCGACGAGTGAAAAAACTGCACAGCCGCACTCTGGCTTGAGCGCGCTCAATACAAACTTTGTTCCTCGTTGGTCTGGCCACTGGAATAAGTTGGATGCACAAAAGATGGTGACGTCAAGCCGCTTCATGAGTGCGCCTGGTCGTGGGAACGGTCATCTGCTCGTGGCTTGCTTATCGTGTGCAACGCTCGCAGTTCGTGACAGGCTTTGTTTGGTGCAGTGAAAAAAAAAAAAAAAAAGGCTCGCTCGCCCGCTTGCGGTGACTTCGACGGAGACAACTTTGCGATGAAAGTGTGAGTTTCAAGTGATGTTTTGTGGGTCGATAGACGAAGGAGTAACGCCGGTCACCGAGAAGTCCCGGAATAACTCGTGCGTGCCTCGTTCGGTGCGAAAGGTGAGTCGATACCGAATACCTCTCTTTCCGGCTCCTAAAACTGCAACCACTTGTGGCGCCTGCCAGCGCGCGCGGTTGGTATCGGGCTTTGACCATGCTTACGTCAGTGCGAGTAGTTAATACGCTGTGACATTGCACAATAGAGCCGTAAAACTTATAATCACATTATATGTCAAGCTGTTGCTCTTTAATAACAGTTTAGGAGCGTAAAGGTAGGCTAATAAGAGTCTGGCTCACCCATTACACGGTGGAGATAATGAAGCTTTACCTTTCCCCATGTAAACCGCACACACATTTCACAGACATAACAGCATACTGCGTCTACAGGTGAAAACGTTGATATCAACAAACAAAAATCTTGAAAACTGAGTGGAAGAAGTATCCTATATGCACCCGAGTTTATTATTTGAGGTTCATGCCCAGTGTGCCATAAAAACACTATTTTACTAACACAAATACCCGCCGTGGTTGCTCAGTGGCTATGGTGTTGGGCTGCTGACCACGAGGTCGCGGGATCGAGTCCCAGCCACGGTGGCCGCATTCCGATGGGGGTGAAATGCGAAAACACCCGTGTACTTAGATTTAGGTGCACGTTAAAGAACCCCAGGTGGCCCAATTTTACGAAGTCCCCCACTACGGCGTGCCTCATAATCAGATCGTGGTTTTGGCAAGTAAAACCCCATATTTTTTTTTTTTTTTTTTTACTATCGCAAATGACTGTCACACTGTTTTAGTAGTTCTGAAAGCAAACACAACACGCAAGCAGACTTCGCAAGAATCTACAAATCGAAGCAAATGAATGATTTCGCTGCCCACAAGCAATTCCCTTAGGGCTACCAAAGTACTTTTATATTTAGCAGGTCACGATCATGAACCCAGCGTATTGGTTATAAAAAAAAAGAAAAAAAATGTTTATCCACGTGAGTTAACTTATTGCGCAAGTAGATTCTCCGAAGATCATATTGCAGACTTATGAAAAAGTGCTCAACGGAAGCGTCTGGGGTGTCATAGTAGGTGCTGCTGTATGTCATCTTCTTTCTGGTGCAATGCAAATAAAATTGCTACGCATACAAGTGCTGTCAATAGGTGTTCCGCTGAACGTATTTCCGTTACATGCTTCTACCGTTTGACTCCAGTTTTGGTGCGCGGTGCCGAGTGGATGGTGGGAATACCACGATATCGATATTTGAGTGTCTCTTTTTACTTACGTGCATGACGTCGTCCCGTCCATTGCACACCACGTAATATTTTATAGCAGAAATCCCGCCCGTCAGCTGCCAACTTACATTTCCTGTCGGCGTCTCCACGCATCCAGAAATTTAGATGAAGGATGCGGTGGTTGTATCGGGAACTATCGACTGCACGTTATCGATTCGAGGGCACGAATGCAGACAGCTGTGAATCTTTTTTTAGATGCGAAGCAGCTTATGGCGGGGGCTTTGTCCGTCCCTCCTCCGTCCCGCGGCGTCCCACACCCCCACAGCGCATGCGCGTCCCCTACCCCTCTCTCTCCTCTCCTACGCTCCCCCTTTCTCTCCTCTAGGAATCCTCTATTGTACGGAGCGGCGCCCGTGTCCTAAACCCCCACGGCGCATGCGCGTACCCTCCCCCTCTCTCTCCTCTCCTACGCTCCCCCTTTCTCTCCTCTAGGATTCCGGAGTGGCGCGCACGACAGGTGGTGCAACAGCTGCATACTCCGCTGGGGGTGACACGGTAGTTCCGCGGTATGAAAATGCGGAGTGCGCGCGCCTCATTCTCTCTAAAGCTTTAATTCTCTCTCCTGTGCAGCGCCGCGATGAGCGCTGGGCCGCTGCCGCGAAACCATCTCCCGCTCAAGCTAACCATGTCCCCGCTGCTTCGCATCCACACATGGTTCCCTTTAGCGGGAGATGGAGTAATTTTTTTCTCCGATCTCATGCTTTAAAAAAAAAAACGTTTGTAGTTGGGAGTACGCGAGTTCTCTAATAAAGACCGTAAGCTGCGTAAATACTTAAACGAACTTTCCCACCACGTCTGCTTTGGAGCGTGTCTATAGCAGAACCTATTAAAAAACATTACCTCGCTATCCCGGCCCGGCGAAAGTGTATGTCCAGCGAAGCTAATGACAACCACCCGTACAACTTCTGCGGGGGGTATGCGATGCTTCATTGATTTATAGCAACGATAGTAACGGTAATGTAGTGTGATAGTATTATTGGGAGTAATGGTGATTTCGGCAGCACGCTGCCGCTGGTCGTGTTGCCGTTTCTTTTCCCTTTGCCGCTCATCGTATTCACGCGGCACCTCGGGACTCCTTACTACGTGTTGCCTACCCATAGCGGTGCTGCAGCAACAATGAAATAAGCTGCTAGGCTGGTTTATATATATATATATATATATATATATATATATATATATATATATATGAAAGGCTAGTGACGTCGCATGCTGCCGCCGCTGCGGCAGCTTTCGCAACAGCAATTTTTACCGGGCAACGTATGCGGGGAGCGCTACATGCTTCGCATTCTTATCGGGAGCGCCATATATATCATCAATGACGTGGTTTGGATGCTTGTTTTGTGCTTGTTCTTTATTGAAACGAATGCTGTGCTGTATGTTGTGAGTGATACAAAAAGATGCATGCACTTCTCGCTTCAATCGCTGAAGGTTTTTTTTTTTTAATTTTTAAGATTATTTTCCGTGCGGACGCGCCGCGAAATATCCCGACCAACTAGAGGCTAATAGCATCGCTGTAAAATGCAATTTATCCCAAATTATGGCGCATAATACGGGTGGCTACGTTTACCTTTGCGTAGACGACATTGCGTTGAGTTTCCAAGCATTATGCTCAGCTGCCATCTTGTTTGGACAGCAATGTAACCCGCATGGTATTTGACTTCGATGCTGTTCTGTTCCGGCTTCATCAAAACCGGAAAGAGGTTTAAGATGGCCGCTGTCCACTTTGCGGTCTATTTAGGCGTTTATGATGAATATTGGACAATGGCCTAGGACAGCACCATTGTTCTATTTTCTGTACAGTGTAGGACGAACGCCTTTTGCAGCGATCTCCAATTGCAGCTGCATTGCACTAGCGCACTTCAACTTATATCCGCAAATTTCATCATCGCATTACACCACCGACATTCTCCACCACTGTCAAGGCCATTCACCTTTTCTTGGTAAAAATTATGTTACTTTATCAGACAACCATCTTCAAACGACAAGCATCAGTATCGCCTATGGCGATCGAAATCAAAGAATCGTGATGGCACTTCATATCGCATCGCAACGACCTCAGTGGCGCTAATTTTCCTCGGAATTGGGCCCGGTTATGCATTCCTAACATGGACCTTTTGGAAGCCGTTGACACCATTCTGTAGAAAACGAAACGCCACGCCTTACGTCACTGTTGCTGCCATCAAATATGTATCTTAATAGACGCTAGTTTTTACCGGAGCACTTTATCGGCGCCTCTTGCTTTCTGCGGCATTTGCAAAGATTTCCGCATTATTTACACGTACGTCCATCAATAATTTAGAGCGATTGATGTGTTTACCCGCCGCGGTGGCTCAGTCAGCTAAGGCGTTGCGCTGCTGAGCACGAGGTCGCGGGATGGAATCCCGGCCTCGGCGGCCGCATTTCGATGGAGGCGAAATGCGAAAACACCCGTGTGCTTGCGTTGTAGTGCACGTTAAAGAACACCAGGTGGTCAAAATTAATCCGGAGCCCTCCACTACGGCGTGCCTCATAATCAGGACTGGTTTTGGCACGTAAAACCCCCATAAGAAAGAAGAAGTGATTCATGTGGTTGTATGACGTAAGAAACGCAGTAATTAAGAGCTTGCAGCTTCGACAGTGCAATGGCACTGGCTTTTTTAGAGCAGTGATGTCTATATTCCCAGGTCATGTGT